>NC_135502.1:137412379-137530427 GCF_052857255.1 Amblyomma americanum
GCTTTTTTAATATGGGAACCTAGCTTATTTCTTATTTTCTTGTATTCCTTCAGTTTAACTGGATCTTTACATCGAATGAATTTGTGAAAACGCTTATCACGGGCTTGAATCCGCTTGTATACCTTTTAGTTACCGATGGCTTTCGAGACTGTTTGTGGGTTTTTCAGACTGTCCAAGGTAATGCGGTATCATATTTGCTCTTTACTAACTGAAGGAAGATATTTTACTCTATACTGGAATTTATATCATAGTGCACGTTGCTTCAGTAAATGCTTTCGATGACCGATCTGAACTCAACAAGATTTTTCTTCGTTAAAAATTTGATATACTATATGCTGAGCTAGCATTTTTTTTCCGTTTTCTTGTCCGGGGAAGAGATGATTGGTGGAGAAAATAAGAAGAGGATGACGACAAGGCTGACGTGTACCAGCGCCAGTGTTATAAAAGCGCGAGGGGGTTGCGAGGCACGGAGGAAGAAAAGAGAAGCAGAGGTTCCGGTGGGTCAGGAACACATCGTGTGGAAGAGAGCAACAGCGGCTACTGCTCCGGGGATCTCAATTTATACAGCGTCTCTCCGTGTACTTCCTGCCGTTCCTGAGCCCGTTCCGGCAGTCGACGGCTGACGGAACCACCTGCTACAGCCAGGTGTGCCTCCAGCGCTGTTGCCACCAATCAGAATGGTGTCGTGTCCCCAACGCCTACATAACCAGCATCCCCTCCACGCGCACTTGGACCAGGAGATCGTACGACGGCGCCAACGACGCTGCCTGCGACGCCAGCCTGAGCGCTTCGAACGCCACCTCGACGCCGGCTACAGGACCCATGCAACGCTGCATCAGCACCGAACCGTGAGCACGATCGCCGAACTCTAGAAGTAGAACGCGAGTAGTAGACGCTGGTAGTAGTGTTCCCGGGTCATGTGTTTTTGTACTCTGTGTTTTGCTTTAGTTTTGTTAGTTTTGTGAACGTTAGCAGTAGAACGCGAGTAGTAGACGCTGATCGTAGTGTTCCCGGGTCCTGTGTATTTGTACGCTTTCTGTTCTGCTTTAGTTTTGTTAGTTTTGTGTTCTAATGTTTGTGTGAAATAGTGTGTATTAAATGTGCGTCTGTGTGCACTGTAAGAAATTTCCGTTCATTAACGGGAAAAAGCCAAACGTGCAAGCCCCATGAGTCGGCGCAGCGGCGCATCGATAGGTCTCACTTCAAAATCGATTGTGCTACATTACTATTAAAAGGGGCAATTAAACTTTGAGCTTTTGAATCTGTGCACGCATGAGCAGGGCTCTATGAAAAAAGAATTAAAACACATCATACAGACGACACGCGCTATATCTGCTTAAAAAAAGCAAGAAGGATGCTACACTTTGTCGAACTTCATTCTTGCGCGGGAAAATACAGCTCGCATCTGCGCTTCGGGGCGCTCGCGCGCTCGTGGAGTGAGCGATGCATGCGCAGTAGCGTCGTTTCAGGCGGTCATGGCGGCGGAAAGCGCCTGGTGCGTGTCAGCGGTGTTCCAAAGACGTTTGACGTGGGCCATGTCGTGCTGGATGCATACATTTGTGCGGCAAACGTCCTCCTGTCTTCAAATGTACGTATGCATTAAGAATCCCGTTATTAGAGGCCGCCTGACTTCAATGCTTTCGCGTGTAAAACTAGCCCTTCGCGCCCACGGAAGAAGTGCGCAGCGTTTGGTAAGCTAATGAGAAAGCAAAACTTTGTTCGTCTAATTAGTGCTCGTGTTATAGGATCACCTTGCTTCGAACGCCGGCGCACCTTGCAAGTACTGTACGAACCAAAGCAGATATCCGCTGGTGCAGGTCGCGTGTCTCGCCTCTCGGCGCTGCGCTGCGCGCTAGCAGAGACACGCAGGCGGCGAAATCCGCCGCCACCATCGGCTACCTGAGCCATTTGGTTTCGAGAAAAAGGGGCAGCGAGGATGCCCCATGTGGGAAATCGGGTACGTTAAGGGGGTAATATTAGGGATCCATAGCTCTTGGTCTATCGTGCTTAGTTTTTGCTAGAGTCCCACCCCGCGCGTCTCCATACCAAGCTACAGGGAGAACGGCGGTCGCATTTGCCGCGCCGCCTGAACGCGTAGCTTGTTCGTCTTCGCGCATATGGAACCTTCTCTGTATTCTGCAGGTATCCTAGCTGCCAAGCACTGCTCTGCTCGTAAACAGCCAGGTGTATATTCAATTTTAAGTTTTTTTAGCCCGGTTGACGTTAATACTTGACCGCGCTGCGATGTAGTCGAAGTTATCTGGAACGTGTTTTGGGTTCAAATTGCAAGATTTTTGTTTCGGAAGAGTGTGGTATAAACTGATATTTTTTAAAACCACGAAATACGTGGAGTGCATTGTCCTGTGCACAAGTGTTTTCCGTGTCCGTGTATTTCGCGCTCCCAAAAAATATAAATGTGGTTTGGACCTAGAGCACATCTAGCAGACGCATTAGCAAATGAAAGTGCAGTTCATTCTATGATTATCATTTTTCATTAGGTCTTGTACACATAGAACTATGATGCTCTTTTTTTTAAAAAGCGTTTTTCCTCCTTACGCTGTGCATTTTGATGATGATAACTCAATTCTTACCATCTTAACAGTTTTGAATAGCTGTTGAAAGTTCCTTATCTTCGTAGCAGCTGTAACATTTTGAATTGATGCACCACAATGTTTAGGTTGTGATCCTTTTTGCTGACCTCATCTTTGGTTTCCTTTTTTCAAACTGAAATTCACTTTAGGGTCATGTTTTTCAAGTCTTGAGTTATTGTGATGAAAGAATTTGTGCAGGTTGCATGTGGGCACTTGTGTCAAAGCCCAAGTGTAGCTCTTGTAGCCTCAAACGAATAATTCCTATGATCTCTAAGAAATCTAAAGGATCACTCAAGTTTCCACTGCCCTGCAAGTTAGCTACATTATTCTCGATCCCATTGCAATGATATGTGTTTCGCGGCTTTATGGAGCTAGTGCTGGAAGGAAAGTGCTTTTTTTAGCCATGGATTCAATCGTTTACTTCCAGCATTCACTGAACGCACTAACTCATTCAGATTTTGCAGAGCAAGTTTCGTTGATGGTTATCGCTTGTGTAGGTCATTGTCAGTTTTTCTAAAAAATATGGAGAAACCAGTGTAAGGTGGGGTTTATTCTGAGAAGCTTCCTAACGGGAGCAGGGCGAACAGCGGGTCAGCTAGTCCAGCCGAGAGCGTGTGCCAGGCGATGACCATGCAGCTCGCGCATATGCCCGTCATCTTCTTTACAATGGAGCCAGGAGCATGCACCAGGCGATGACCATGCGGCTTGCGCATATGCTCGTCGTCTTCATTACAATGGCCCCCGGACAGAAGAGGAGCCATCCTGGCGACTTAAGGGGCGGACAAGACAGCGGGGTCGTAGTATCTCTTGAGGCGCTGGACATGTACAGTCTCACTGCCGCGGCGTCTGAGATCGGGTGGCGGCGTGAGGGGCTCAACAATATAGTTCACTGGAGATGTTTGTTCCAGGACACGATATGGCCCTTGATATTTAGCCAGCAATTTCCGGGAGAGGCCCGGAGTGCTGAAATGTATCCATAGCGAGACAAGAGAGCCGGGAGTGAAATGTTGGGGACGTTGATATTCATCGTGTCGCGTTTTTTGAAGGGATTGGGTAGCTGTCTTGAGCGACCGGACGATCTGGCGGCAGTCTTCGGCATGCCTGGCGGCTTCGGAGACGGTGGTGCACTCAGATGCGTCAGGGTGGTAGGGGAGAACAGTATCAATAGGAACGGAGGGATGGCGGCCATAAAGGAGGCAGACAAGGGAAAATCTTGTCGTAGATTGCGTAGCAGTATTGTACGCGAATGTAATATACGGGAGAATAAGGTCCCAGGTCGTGTGGTTCGAACCGACGTACATAGCCAGCATGTTTCCCGGAGTGCGGTTAATACCCCTGTCACACGGGACTTCTTTGCACTTTGTCTTTTTGCACTAAAGGAGGAAAACCGAAAAGGAGCAGCGACGCTGCTACACGGCAAATCCAAAGGAGCTAGAACGCGGCCTCCGTGGATGCCAAAATTCACCGCTGTGTGTGAAGCGGCGCAAGTAACATTATGAAATTAAAGCAGACGTTAGCACTTCAGCTAAGAGTGCATTCGTTTTATGTTGGAAAAAGTAGCTATCACGATAATAAACGAGCGTTCTGACGGTGAGAAACGGATATTTTGAAACAAAGTTTTTTTTTTTCATCGTTCTCGGTCCGACCACGGTAGGCGCCCTTTTCCGTTCGGCTCCTCGTTGTGTGCGAGAAGCGTGCTTTGTTTCTTGTGCCTTTGTGCGTATTTCAAAGAAATTAGGTTGTGCCTGGTTAGCGTGCTGCCGTAATCATGAGCGACGAATCGCAAGACGTTAGAAAGAAGCGTGAAATTGCCATGAAGATTGCCGATGTGGCATCATTACGCGCGGCGGCGGATGCGGCTAAGGCGCACGGTGACGCACTTGAAGAACAACTTCTCGCAAACATTGCCTATTGCAAAGCCGTCGCGTTCCTTCCGCGAACTGTGCACCGCAGTAGGTGGATGTATCCCCGCAACGAGCGATGGTTTGAGGATACTTTGCCAAACCTCGGAGACCAGCATTTTCGACAGGCGTTCCGCGTTGGCCCGGCTGCTTTTCGGTACCTTGTGGAGCGGTGCCGACCTGCAATGCAGCGTGAACATACAAATATGCGGGAGGCCATCAGTGTGGAAAACAGAATCGGCATCGGCCTTTTCAAGCTCTGCTCAGCTGCCGAAGACCGGGTGGTAGCTATAGTCTTTGGTGTTGGGCGGTCAACTGTAAACGCTATATATAGGGAGTTTGCCGAGACTGTGGTGGATGTGCTCGAACCGGAGTGGATCCGAATGATGGCACAAAACGAGATGGATGAACATGTTAGCGAGTTTTACGCTATGACAGGATTCCCGCAAGCAGTGGGGGCCTTGGATGGCTGCCATTTCCCGGTGTCTCCACCCCACTTGAATGCGGTGGACTATAGGAACTACAAAGGCTGGCAAGTGTTTTTTTCTTGATTTTCCCTTGGTTTTTCCTTAGTGCACAACGTAGTTGACATAACTGATGTGAAACAAGGTAGTTTTTACAATATGTGAATTTACCTTCATGGCTACTTACAATGCTGCAGCATTATTTCAATGTGTATTTAATTTCCACGGATTTAAAAAAATCCTTCGCAATCTAATATCACCTTTACAGCATGTCACCTCTATTTATAATCTTATTTTCAGTAATCATACGTATACAAGTTCGGCTTCATCCACACACAGCCATGTATACTGTTCCACATCTAAGGTGAATATGTGTGCTAATTCTATTAGATGCTCACAAACTATTGAGCAGGTGCAGGCAGGGCATGGAGCTGTCACTGCGCTCATGCGTCTTGCACAGCCACAAGGATGTGAACAATACTCGCGTTCGATGTCCTGAAGCTCTTCTGTATTCACCTTAGAAGTAGACGACCCGCTACAGCATTAGGCTTCTTCTGATCTACTGTTTTTAAATACACATCTAAATAGTTCCATCATGTAACCTTGTGCATACAAAATGTTCTTTTCTTTTGTGCAGGTACAGTGTCATCCTTCTGGCCCTTGTGGACCATAAATACCGGTTTCGGGATGTTTCTGCAGGCAGCCCAGGATGATGCCACGACTCCCATGTGTACAGTCAGTCGGATCTGGCTGAAACAGTTGAAGGGCCGTTATTCAAGACGCCGGTCACAGTGATTAATGGCACTGCTGTGCCCCCGATTATCCTTTGCGACCAGGCGTTTGCCCTGACAGAGCATCTCATGAAACCCTTCCCGCATAATGGCCCTTTACAGGAGGAAAAAAGGCTGTTCAATTACCATCTGTCCAAAGCACGAAGGATTGTTGAAAACGCCTTTGGGAGAATGAAAGCCCGCTTTCGATACACCATGAAAAGGATGGAGTGCGAGATCAGGCATGTGCCTGTGATTATAAGAGCCTGTTGTACACTTAACAACATGTATGAACATTTTGGTGCCCCGCTACAGCAGCAATGGTTGGATGAGGTTTCTCAGCATGACAGAGCTTTTGAACAACCTGCTCATACTACGCAGTTAGAAGTTGATAGTGGAGCTAGTGTTCGGGCAGCTCTTGTGCATTACTTTCAGCAGCTGCAGTAGAAGGCCGCTTAACATGACGAAGAGTGCTGCCCATGTTTTGTACCTCTAAGCAGCATACCTAATCCTAGGTAGCATTTGGTGCCAATGTGGGACTGCAGCAGGTCTAGCTTTGTGTCTTGCTACCTTCCACTGCAAACCTTCCTGAAGGAGTGGTTTTCTTGCACAAACAAAATCAGAAGAATGGGTTACCCCAATCACCACGTCAACTTCTTAACCTATATGTCTAACAGCCAGGTTAATTAACTGACTTCAGTGGGGTTTCCCAACCAATTTCGTTGGTGTGAGAAGCACTCCTTCAGGGCAATTTCTGACGTGCCATGATCTGGACATGGTTAACCTCGTGCAAGACACACAAGCACTGATATGGATACATGTGTCAATATGCGTCTTGTGTGAACAAATGTCTTTTTATACAGTGTCAGTACTTTCACAATTAGTTATTGCTAGTGCAAGACAGTGCACATCAATTTTGCCTTGTTCTTTCGCCCTTGCCTTTTCTGAGGTACTTTTTGTCGCTTTGTTGTTAAACTTGCACAGCTGTCAGTACTGTATCGCAACACTGCCTTGTGCCTTTCACGCAGCCTGTGGCCCAATAGCAGCATGTACATGAATGCAAGCTAAGATTTATACATTTTATTTGTTCAGGAAGTCCTTCAGCACCTGAAAGAGGTCTTCTTCGGCTTTTACTTGTCGCTCACGAAGCCGAAGCTCTTTTTCTCTATACTCCTTGAGATCCTGCCGCAGGAGACGCTGCTCCTCCAGCAGACATTGCTGGGTTTCTTGGGCTGACGAAAGTGGTCGCTTCCGCTTCCGCTGCTGGCTGCTGGTAATAGCCACAACTGTGGTAGTGCTTGCTGTGGTTCAGTCGTTGGTTCAAGCTCAAATGAGCTTTCATGAATGTCACCAATCTCCATGGCGGAGATAATCTGCATGAAGAGCGTTTGAAACAATGATGAAACAATAACAGGAGGTCAAGCACATGCTCACAAAGAAATTGAACAAATAACCCTCAAGTTATGCTTTCTTTCAGGGCTCTGATAAGTGTTGTCCATGAAAACATTTATGTTTACAGTGGTGAATCATTTTTTGCCTGCCGTCGCAAGTGTGTTACAACCGAAATGAGCCTCTGTCCATTACACCTCAGTAACAAAGAGAGCTGTGATCACCTGCTGATATGTTTTACCTTGCCACTTAGCGTGATTTACAAATCGTGTATTATTCATATGTTTGATACACCTTCATGTTATAACATATATAAAGGTGTTGTAATCCAAAATAAAAGATACAAAGCCTTCGATCAGCAACTTATGAACAGTGGTTTGTTGTGCAGTGCGGCTTCAGACTCCAACCAATAAAAATTTACAAATCTGGTATTACTCATATGTTTGATACACCTTCATCTCATAACATATGTAAAGGTGTTGTCATCAAAAATAAACGATACAAAGCCTTCGATGTTGAGAAGTCATCCTTGCAGATGGAGATTCATATTCTTCCAAGAAGATTACCTCTTCGACTGTGCTGACAGGTTGGCAGCTGCTCTCTTCCACCAGAGAGCGGTCGTTTACTGGCAGGCTTCCCAGAAATCTGTGCAGCTCCCAGTAGAATGTCCAGGGTATGGCACCCTGGCCAGTGTGCTTTCGTGACCACCTCCTGCAAACAGTCCTATGAGCACTACGATCCCAACACTCAGGTAGTCAAACGAGTATCTCGTACAAATGCCCATTTTAACTGCTGCTACTGAATAAACAAGGCTACTGCGGCAAGTACGCATTTTCGCACACTGCACGTTGTGCGAAAAGCAAGCTGCCCCAAACCCAATGCAGCAGCCGCTCGCGCATAATGTGAGTCAAAACTTTGCCTCACCTGTCGCATGTTTTGAAAGCTGCCGCGCGGTTATCATACCACAAAATTTCGCAACACTTAGGGGTCTAATATAAATCCGCGATATACATAAAAGTAGCACTTGGCTAAGTTCACTACTCATCGATATTCTGTTGTCAGGTTTTCTATTTTTGAATGCACCTGCTCCTTTGTCTTTGCGATGCCTTGTTCGGCCAGTGAAGTAGCAATGGCCTCGTAAACGGGCCCGTTCCGTTTCTCGCCGCGCAGTTCTGAGAGGTGGTCTTCCCAGAGACGGATAAGTGCCCAGGTTTCGCGCTCCGGCCAGTGGGTGCGCGGTCCTCTCGTTTTTTTTTTTTTGCTGCGCACTTCTGCGCGCCCAACTTGGCAGTTGCCTGAGAGGCCTCAATACTACATGCCTCCATTAAAATTTTGTACAAAATTGAAATTGAATACAGTTAAAAACAAATCACTTTAAATATATAAAGGAGTTCAACTACATGCGAGCGGGAAAACAGAAAACACAAGCAAACGAAAAACACGCACACTACAAAGAGCAAACGAAGAAAAAACAGCAAAGCGAGATGCGCAAGCACGCCTGTGTCGATGCGTCTGCTGAAAAGCGTTCAAGTCCTTTCTTAGCAGTGTGGATGTATTTAGTCATAGCCTCCTCTACGGTTAAGTGCACTGTAACGCAAAATTAACCATTAAATAAGATAAATTCGATATTTTTTTACGGTTTCAAAACTAAAAATTGCGTCAATATTTTTATTCTTTGAGCTCGCTAGCTGGCGCTGCCGTCAGGGTTGCTCCTTTAAGCAACTTTAAGGCCGCTGACGGCCGCCTTTATTGCAACGGACCTTTATCGCAAAGGTCTCGACGCTTTGCCGTGTAGATGCGTGTCACGCGCATTTGGGGCAAAGGACCTTAATTTCTAGGGCCTTACAAGTGCCCGTATGACAGGGGTATAAAGCGTTCAGTAAGGCCGTTGGTCTGAGGACAGTAAGCGGTGGAAGTTCGATGGATGACGTTGCACTCACGGAGCAGAGATTTGTTGACATCAGATAGGAAGACACGGCCTCTGTCGCTGAGGAGTTCTCGAGGGGCACCGTGTCGAAGGATGAACCGACGCAGAAGAAAGGATGCCACATCCTGTGCCGTGGCAGCAGAGAGCGCGGTGGTTTCAGCATACCACGTGAGGTGATCGACGGCAACAATGATCCATCGTTTGCCAGAAGCAGCATAGGGGAGGGGCCCATATAAATCAACGTCAACGCGGTCGAAGGGGCGAGGCGGACATGATAGCGGCTGCAACTCACCAGCAGTACGGGTAGTGGGTGTCTTGCGGAATTGGCAGTCGAGGCACGAGCGTACGTATTTAAAAACGAAATTCTACATGCCACGCCAGTAGTAGCGGAGGCGGAGGCGCGTGTATGTCTTGAAAGGGCCTGCGTGACCGCATTGCAAGTCAGTGTGAAAACATGAGCAGATATAGGACCGTAGGTGGCGTGGAATGACGAGGAGCCATTTTCGTCCATCAGAATGATAATTACGGCGATAAAGCAGGTTATCTCGCATCTCAAAATGGGAAGCTTGACGGCGCAGCGCGCGGGATGGATTAACCGCCGATGGGTCGGAGAGAAAGTTCTGAAGAGCACGAATCCATGGATCCTTGCGCTGCTGAGAAGGCATGTCACTGACGGTGGGAGATTGCTCAGTGGTTCCGATTTCGCAGAGGCTGGCAAGTTGAGCGGGGAGCGGGGAGCGAGACAAGGCGTCGGCGTCCTGATGTTTGCGGCCCGACAGGTACACGACTGGCATGTTGTATTCGGGAAGACGCAGCGCCCAGCACGCCAGGCGACCGGAAGGATCTTTCAGAGAGGAAAGCCAACCAATGGTGTGATGATCCGTAACGACGTCGAAAGGACGGCCGCACACGTAAGGGCGAAACTTTCCTAATGCCCACACAATGGCGAGGCACTCTTTTTCAGTCACAGAGTAGTGAGACTCAGCCTTTGTAAGTTTGCGGCTGGCATATGCAACGACATATTCGTCGTATCTATATTTCCTCTGAGCGAGCACAGCACCGATACCAATACCACTGGCATCCGTGTGAACTTCAGTCGGGGCCGCCGGGTCGAAATGAGGCAAGATGGGAGGTGCCGTGAGGAGACGACGTAAGGTGTTGTAGGCGTCATTGTAGGCTTGTGACCAAGCCAAAAAATCGACATTGGCGCCGAGGAGTTGAGTCAAAGGGGCAGCCATTGAGGCAAAGCTGCGAATGAAACGCGTAAAATAAGAGCAGAGCCCTAGGAAGCTGCGAAGTTCCTTAGTGGTGGAAGTTTTAGGAAAGTCAGTCACGACACGAAGTTTCGCTGGGTCAGGGCGTACACCGTCTTTCGACACAACATGACCTAAAATTGTCTGTTCACGGGCTGCAAAGGTGCATTTTTTTTAAGTTCAGCTGCAGGCCTGCGTTTTTGAGGCATGTCAAGACGTCCCGCAGGCGAGATAGACGCGTTTGGAAGTTAGGTGAAAAGATAACGATATCGTCCAGGTAGCACAGGCATGTCTTCCACTTGAGGCCACGCAAAACGATATCCATCATTCGCTCGAAAGTAGAAGGAGCGTTACACAGGCCGAAAGGCATGACGGTAAACTCGTAGAGGCCGTCAGGGGTCACGAACGCGGTTTGGCACGATCAGCAGCTGCCATTG
Organism: Amblyomma americanum; assembly: GCF_052857255.1. NCBI lineage: Eukaryota > Metazoa > Arthropoda > Arachnida > Ixodida > Ixodidae > Amblyomma > Amblyomma americanum. The sequence continues at coordinate 137,423,112 of NC_135502.1, forward strand.
GGACCTGCCAATAACCAGAGCGCAAATCAAGAGAAGAAAAGAGCTCCGCGCCTTGTAGACAGTCCAGGGCGTCATCAATACGGGGCAGAGGGTAGACGTCTTTGAGTGTGATCTTATTAAGGCGGTGGTAATCGACACTAAACCGAACGGAGCCATCCTTTATTTTGACAAGGACAACTGGGGAGGCCCAGGGGCTGGTGGAAGACTGAATAATGCCTCTCTGAAGCATGGTGTCTACCTGCTCTTCAATAACTATTCGTTCAGCGGCGGAAACACGATATGGGCGCTGTCGCAGAGGGACGTGGGCGCCGGTTTCAATGTGATGCTCGACAGTCGATGTGCGCCCCAAACCGCTTTGGTGGCAATCGAAGGACGAGCGAAACTCCTCAAGTAGCGCAAGAAGCTGCGTTCGCTGAGTTGGAGGTAGAGTGGCGTCGATAGAGCGAAGGAATAGGTCGGTCAACAATGGGGTGGGCGCAGGAGTAGGTGAGCTGAGGGCGTCCATGGCGACCGGCGGTGATTCTGCAGCAACGTCGGGATGGTTGAAAACAGAATCAAAGAGCTGCACAGTGCCGAGTTATCCTCCACGGCGCAAAGTAAAGGGGCTTGAAAACGGGTTGAAGACCCACAGTGCAGTGAGTCCGGCGGAGAAAGTGAGCAGGGCATAAGGCAGCGGAAGGCAATGGCGACGCAGAAAAGTAGGAGACGGCGTGAAGAGGACACTGGCATCGCGAGCACAAGCACAGGAGAGAGGCACAATCACGGAAGAGCACGCAGGATTATCGGTACTGTCGGCGACAAAAGCTTTGGCAGGAACAGGGGAAGCGCAAATTTCAGTCTCTGGCACGGGATTCGGCAACGTGGAGAGCGCTACTTGAGCCCGAGCACAGTCGATGACCGCGTCATGAAGCGATAGGAAGTCCCAGCCCAAGATGATCGAATGCGAGCATGACGGCAGAACGATGAACACAACCAAATATAGAATGTCTGCTATGACTACTCGAGCAGTGCACGCTGCTAACGGCTGGATTAGGTGCGCACTTGCAGTCTGTAACGACAGGCCAGAAAGGGGCGTCTTCACTTTCTTCAAAGATCGGCAAAGCGCTGCATCCATGACAAACCGCACAGCGCCGGTGTGCACAAGCGGCATCACAGATACGCCCTCTACAAAAACTTCAATTAACTTGGCGGCAGACAGACAAGGCCTTTCAAATTTTGACGACTGCGCAGTTCTCGCCTCAGGAACTGCGGCACCTAGCTTTCCTCTTGAGTGGTCGAGGGACGCCGCCGCATCGGAGAGATGGAACGTCGACGTGCAGAAGGCGAACGGTGTCCAGAGAAGGCGGTGTGCTCAGGAGACAGAGAACGGCTTAGGGGCGGCTCAGCAGGAGGTGAGTACTGACGCTGGGACCAGTAACCGGAAACTTCAGGAGGTGTTCGTGAGATGTTCATGCGTCGACGACAAAGCCGCGCCACATGACCTGGCAAGCCGCAGAAGTAGCAGATCTGGCTGTTGTGAGGCGTGCGCCAGGAGTTTCCCAGTTGAGCAGGCGGTCGATTATTCTCAGGCGTGCTCCAGGAGGTTCGCAGGTGAGCAGGCGGCGAAATAAAAGCAGACGGCTCTCGAACGGGACCAGGAGGCGGAACATAGGTAGGTGGACGAGGTCGCGCAGCAACGTCCGCATATTTCAGCGGGGCCGCAAGAGGTGTGGCCTGAGGGGCGTGCGGGAGAGCTTCAGCGACCTGTTCTTGAATGATGTGCCGCAAATTCGGAGTTATGTGTAGTGATGGCTCTTGATGGCGGGAAATGAGCGAGAGCTGGCAAGCAACTTCTTCTCGGATGAAGCTCTTGATGTGCGGTAGGAGCGATGATTGGTCTCTTGCATCATTCAGGCCAGCAAGCGAGTCGACGTTCGTGGTGCGTTCGCGTGTCAGAGCCCTCTGCTTGCGTAGTTCGTCGAAGCTATGACACAGTGTGACGACTTCCGCGACGGTGCGCAGGTCTCGCGCCAGCAACATCTGAAAGGCGTCGTCATCAATGCCCTTGAGAATATGCCTGATCTTGTCGGCTTCGGGCATCTGAGCGTTCACCCTCTTGCACAGATCGACGACATCATCGATGTAACTCGTGAAGTTCTCGCCAACCTGCTGTGACCGCGTACGCAAGCGCTGTTCGGCACGGAGTTTTCTGACTGCCGGGCGGCCGAATACCTCTGAGAAGTTAGATTTGAAAACAGACCTTGATGTAATGTCCGCCTCGTGGTTCCGATACCACAGATTCGTAACGCCCGTAAGATAGGAAATTACATTTTTCAGTTTCGTTTCCGCGTCCCACTTGTATGCGCTCACCCGCGCATACGATGCGAGCCAATCCTCAACATCATGGTCGTCCGCGCCACTAAAGATAGCGGGGTCTCGCTGGCGGAGAGAACCAGCACAGATGACGGCGGCCGGGCTCACTTGGACGGCTTGGTGGTTAGGCATCGCGGTAGGGGGTAGCGTTCGGTTGCGGATTTCCAGGGCGAGAGGACGTACCACGCACCTCCATCAAATGTAAGGTGGGGTTTATTCTGAGAAGCTTCCTAACGGGAGCAGGGCCAACAGCGGGTCAGCTAGTCCAGCCGAGAGTGTGTGCCAGGCGATGACCATGCAGCTCGCGCATATGCTCGTCGTCTTCTTTACAATGGAGCCAGGAGCATGCACCAGGCGATGACGATGCGGCTTGCGCATATGCTCGTCGTCTTCTTTACACCAGGTTCATCGCTAATGCCTGCTTTGTATGCAGATTCCTATAGATGCAGCATTGTGAATGTAATTAAGCATTGTTACTTGGTGTAGTTCGTTGTCAAGAAGTGGTAATGTATCTCTTGAGGTACTTGTTGCAATGTTGTCGTAGCAGGAGCCTTAATTTATGCTCTCTTTTTGAGGCAATATTATACATGGCTTCCGTGTGACGTCAGTGGCACCATGCTTGGCTCCCATGAAGCTTTTACAGTGCAGTTGCCAGCAAACAGATTATACGAAAGAACAGGCAGTTGCCACTCATTTGGCACACCTTTATAGCAGTCAGTGTGTTGTAGGTAAAAGCCATGTACTGTGTAGCAGGATGCCTACATTTTTGCTGAGGTTACTATACATGTTGAAGAACCCCACGGAATGGAAAATAATGCGGAGCTCTGCACTGCAGCCTGCCTTATGGGCCAATGCTGATTTAGCATGAGGAAATATATTAACCACTTTGGCGAGAGACTGCACACTGATTACACAATTTTGCACTGCTTGGGAGCACTACGGCAGTAAGTGAAGCTACTTATCAAGGAATGGGTAGGAGGGGGAAGTGCAGTGTGGATGCTTGCAGGACCACTGATGCTCTTCGAAATGCCTACCTTGTACTTATTGTGTAGTGGATTGTGAACCATGTGTGAGGCATTTTTAATGGCTGCCTTCTATCATATTCTATAAAGAATTCTCAGAGGGTAGAGACATTTCCGGCTGGAATTTCTAGTCATGTGCTTGTGATGTTCTAAGTTGACTAGTATACCACGAAAAATCAATAGTTCGAATTATTTTTTTACTTTTTTAATGTTTGTCTTTTAGTAGTGCGTTGCTTTTTAGGTGTATTTAAATATCTGGTTTGGTTTGATTTGGTTTATAGGGCTTTAACGTCCCACAGCCACTCAGACTATGAGAGACACCGTAGTGAAGAGCTCCGGAAATTTCGACCACCTGAGGTTCTTTAACGTGCACTTACATCGCACAGTACACGGGCCTCTAGAATTTTGCTTCCATCGAAATTAGACCGCCACGGCTGCGATCGAACCCACGTCTTTCGGGCCGGAAGCCGAGCGCTATAACCACTGAGTCACCGCGGCGGCTCGAATCTGAAGATCTTTGTGCATGTCCGTCTACTTGACTGTTTTATTTTCACATGAAGTTTCGTAGGCATAGTTCTTTTTATGATTGCTTTTTTGCAGGGTGCCTTACCATTGCTCTGTTGCTCATTGTGGTCAACAAGCAAAGATGCATATGTATGGCTGTAAATATTGACATTCGCTTCTCGCATATCCTGAGTCGCTTTGGGACGCTTAATTCACATGAACCAAACATATTCATGTTCACTGCTAATGTTTGGTTTATCCTGATGGGAGGGAAAATTTAAATATGAACTATTACCTTGAAGAAATGTCTCCCTGACAACAGGTAGAGGTTTGGTTTAGGGGGTTTAACGTCCAAAAGCGAGTCAGGCTAACGAGAGAAGAGACAGAGTGGTGAACATAATATCAATGAGCATAGATGCAGAGATTCAGTTGCGTGCTTCCTCCTTTTTTATTTTGCTTAAGGCATTAGCGTCAGTGTGTTCACCTACAACTGCCAACTAAAAAATATCTGCAGTTTTTTTCTCTTGGTCAGTTTTGCGTTCAAATGACCTAACAATAGCTGTCACATTCAGGCTTAGCATAGTTAACTTGTGGCATAAAAAGAGCTACCGAATTTTTCATTCCAGAATTCGAGGCAGGTTGACTTTAGCATCATATTGAATGAAATGAGTCGCGTATTGTTGCTTTTTTAGCACCTCATGTGATGTATTCTAAACGCCTGTTGAAACCGTAACATCAAGAGAAAATTTTAATTATGAGTTACTTTTCAGCATCAAGACAAAATGCAGTTACCCGTATGCACTAATCTCTTACGTATCATTACAAGGGAATGAACATGCAACCAAAAACTTGGTATTAATCTCTTTGCTACTGGAAAGTGGAAAAGATTTGCACATTTCTGCGCAGACGCGTTTTGCTGTGGTTTTCGGTAGTGTAATATCTCAAACCATAGTTAATGACTTTTTTATTTTGCTTCTCACTTTACATTTTGACACTGCTTTTAGGAGGAGCTTTTTCTTTGGCGCTCCTCATAGTTTTGAAGCTACTAGGTCAAAGCTGTTTTTATTGCAGAATGTCAACTGGTTTAACAAATGCATTGTGTCACAATGATTTGCTAGTGAAAACTCTTAGACTGATTTTGTTGCTGGAATTGGTGGAGAAACATGAATCAGAATTGTTTAAGCTACATTTAATGCCAGGACATTTACTTTGCAGAGGCAGCAACAATCATTCTTCCATAATGTAGCATCAGTTTTATGAGGGCCGTGTTTTCGTGCTATCAATGATGAATGCAGTCATTGTTTCAGAAGTAACATGTGCTGTTTCTATTCATTTCATTTTATCTTCCCATTCTTTTCCGCCCCATGTTTAATTGGCAGATACTGTAGCACTCTCCCATCAGTCTTCAAGTAATGCAGACAGTTGACATTGTTGATAAAACACATTTGAAAACTGTCCAGAAATATGGACAAATCTAGAGAGCAAAAAAAAATAACTGCAGCCTTGCCAGCAACCTCTCTTGGAAAGCCTTCCAACTAAGCCTTCCACTCATAAACGGTATATGAACACGATCACGGCTAGCCATTAGAAAACATGCAGAAATCATACACATTTTCTGCACGCCACCTACAGTACAATCTATGAAGATGCAGTTTTTTGGTATGAAGTGTTGCGTTTAGGCTGACTGAAAGCTGACAAATGCAGAGAAACCAGACAATTTGCAGAGCACCATGGTAAAAACAATTCACCTTACACCTCTTTGGTAGCCTTTTGCATTGTGACATAGCGAACTCTCTCAGTGTGATATTGCAGTGGTTAGTGAGACAAAAGGTTGTTTGATGCTCTAAAAACACTGCACATGACCATTCCCTGCACTATGGCAAGGTGTTACAGGGAAGAATAATTTTCAAAAATACGATATTTGAGGTAAAATTATGGCATTTGCAGCGTGTTACTGCAAGCAGTGGCACACCAGAAAACTGGGGAGTGATCCTGGACAGTAAGTTGGTTAATTAATTTCTAATCAACTTTTTAATTATTTGGCTGTTTCGATTACTTACGTGCACTAGAGCGGTTGCTTTGCATGCATGCTCTTCAAATGGGCATGTATTTTTTCACGATGTAGCCAAAATATGTTGGGCGACAGCGCCGTGGGTAATTATGTTTTCAAATTTCTAAAAAAACTTATATGGCGGTTACTAACGACTGGCTACAAATCTCTGACTGTAACCAGGTGTCGAGCTCTGAATGTTAAAATTACCTAGTGAAAGTTTGTTAACCACCTAACTAGTTAAAATGATTCAGCCGGTTTTCTGACGTGCGCCAACAGTAGCAGTACCATGCTGCACAAGCCATATTTTTACCTCAAAAATCCTGTTTTTGAAAATTACTTAGTCTTCCCTATAACACCCTGTATAAAACACCTGTGAGATTGTACCTAACAACCATTTCAATTGTGGACAGATGTCCTGTGACCATACTACTTTATCATGAATGACTCGTCTTGCATTCTTTCATTCGTGACGTGGTCTTCCTATTTTTCTTTCATGCAGCATTCAGCAAGAAAGATCTTGGCCTGCATTTTGCACTGCTGTGCTCTATCGTGAGATCTCCATTGTCCCGGCCGGACTGTTCAGGTAAGGGGTACTCGGAGCAGGACCTTCTTTATTTAAGCCAATAATGGTTGCTTCAGGTGACTCAGTAGTGTATCGACGAGACTAGTCTGTGGAAAAATTCGCATTGTGGGTGCATTAGGACAAAGGCAGTTTGTGAAATCATCTTTCACTTTGTGTTCACCTGACGCCCAGCTTGGTTATTCTCTTCACAGTGCTCTCCACTATAAAAATTGCACAGATGTCTTCATTAATTTATTTTCTGAGCAAGGCTATTTGTAAAAATCTTGCAGGTCTGCTTACATATTTGATAACACACAGTTAAAATCACATAATTATTAATGTTATAATACATAACACTTCAAACACTTTATGATTGTTTTGCTTGTTTTCTTCAATGAACATGGCACCAGAAAGTTTGAGTGGACAGTCTGTGACAACAAATATCAATTTGGAAAGTGAAATTTTTACAAGTACCGGCAAAATATTGACTAGCAAGTCAGTCCTTTATAAAAAAAAACCCAGAATTAAAACACAGTCAGCTTTCTTTACCACGCAAACTCAACACTGTTCTCTCGCATATGAACACTTATTAGTTACAAAATTTGGAGGGCATGCAGCTTGGGCACATTAGGTAGTATTTCATGCAATAATCTGCATACAGGTACTAATAGATGTGACTATCCTGTTAGCTCTGAGGATGGTCTTCAGTGCTAACAAATAGACAAAGCTTATGTATGAAAATCGTGACAAGTGGGAGGTTTTTCTTCTGATTATTATCAGTTATTTTCTTTCTGGAACGTTTGCCTTGTCTGCATCATTAGTCCAAATAGGTGCACCGCATCGTTTCTGCTTCCGGGCCAAGGAGAGTAGTTTGTTTTTCATCCCAGCCTTCCATATGTGTGTGTGGTGGAAGGAACTTTTGACCTGACCCGTCTGAAGCTTGGTATTCCCAATGGTGATAGCGAGCTCGAGTACATGGCTTACTATTGAATTCTTTTACCTGTATATTTTTCATAAAGCCAGTTGTTTCATCAATGCAAGAAGGGAACATTAGATACAATACAAGGGCAGATTTATGGGCAGTGGAGGGGTTGCAGAACAGTGTAGACGACAGGGATGAAGCTGGAGTTGACAAACATGATGCTGAGAGCTGTTTCCACTGTGCTTCTTGTAGCTTTATTCCTAGTGAAATTGGAGTAGAGTATGCTTTTTCAGTAGAACATTTCTTGCTTAGGGATACAAGAGACACCTTCTGCCGCCTTTAAATTCACATGGCACATGGCCTTCACTACATGCACCAGCACAGCTCTTGGGTATTTTATATGTGCCCGTGGCACTTTCTAATGGGGCAATAATTTTGCATTTGGTCATGTTCTTACTGCTAAAGACATTTCTTAACCTGATTTGTAGTCTTCTTCAAGTCAAGGGCAGTATTATGCTTAAATGTGACTGCTCCAGTTTTCTCTGCTTTTTTGTGCATGAGTATGAAATGTAAGAATAATTTATTTCAAGACATTTGGAGGAGCCGTTTTTCCAGCAGTGGCACATTAGGCTGGTAATAATAATGCTGGTAAATTTAGAGAGAAGGTGATTCATTTTTTACACATCTCCTATTTTTTGGCACTCAGCGTTAAGGTTGTATGGTGCAGTGATATTATTGTGGTTCTTGTTGCTTTTTATCAGTCCTGCAAAAGTCCTGGCAACTAGTTTTGCACTAAGTCCTAAGAAGCTAACTAAAGAAATGCGACGTGTAAGCCAGTTTTCTGCTTGTGCCAATAAAACACTTCATAAATATGTCTGCAACGTACTTTGCACAGCAGAGCTCTGGACCAACTGCTGCAGCATCACGGTCGAAATGCGCAAGTATAGAGAATGAAGAAAAGGCACTTTCTAACTAAGAATTGAAACTTCGTGAAATACCTCGCCAAGTAGCCTTACCGGCAGATTTAGTAGGACAGATCAAGTGGTGCTTTTCCCAGGTAAGTAAGAACTGTGAAAATGCAGAATAATTAATGCACTCTGAATCAGGGGAAGCTAAAAAGTCGAAAACCACACTTTTAAACATCCACTGTACACCAGTAAACTTTACTGGGTAGTGAGTAGTTTGACCTTTTTTTGAAGACGGGTGATGGCCATTTAAATTCATGGCTTGCATATTAGTGATGCCCCAACAATTTTGCTGGTCAGATTATTTTTCGTGCTTTCATTGACATCAGCCTTGTTCAACTGAGACACCTGCTGTTCATTTTGCTGTGTGTTGAAAGTGTATTGCTTTTAGGGATGGCTAATTTGCCCGTTGCAAAAATAGCCGAAACCAAAAGCACTGTTTTCAATGTGGTTACTGTTCAACCATCAAGCCTGGAAACATGATTTGCACTATGAATGCACTTTGTGACTTCATCTAGAATTGGCACAAAGGTAGGGCAATTTGTAAGGAGCTGTGAAGGCTCTGCGCTTTCTACTCCTTTTCTTTTTTTTGAGGTTAGTGGTAGTAGCGCAACAGCGTTTTTTTTTAATTGTTGTAGTTAGCATCAATGGGCACACTCTTTTGTGCAAAATTTCAAGTCCTCTGCAGCGGCTCTGAGAAACAATACAAAGTGATGCTCTCCGAAGCATTGTTCCAGTGCCTGTTTTTCTATACGTGATCTGATAACTGCAGGTTATTTTTAGGGCACATTTCATAGTAAGGATGTAAAGCCCATTGCATTTCTGTGCATTATCGGCTGTAGGGAGAAGTTTCCTGCTGTATATTGGTTTTCTGATGTTTTTCACTGTTTTTCAACCTTCGCGGGGTGGTAATAGTTTGCTATTGCTCTGGAACCCCCAAAATAGGAGAATGTCTATAAATTGTCTTTATGAGCATAACTCATACCTGCCGCGGTGGCTCAGCGTTTAGGGCTCTCGGCTACTGAGCCGGAGTACCCGGGTTTTAAACCGACCGCGGCGGCAGCGTCTCAATGGAGGCGAAAAGCAAAGGCGCCCATGTGCTGCGATGTCAGTACATATTAAAGATCCCCAGGCGGTCCAAATTATTTCAGAGCGCTCCACTACAGCACCTCTTTCTTAATTTCTTCTCAGTCCCTCGTTTATCCCTTTACTTATGGCACTGTTCAGGTGCGCCCAGATGTGAGAAAGATACTGCGCCATTTCCTTTCCCCAACAACCAGGTTTCATTTTCATTTCATCTGTCATCCTGCCGCTGTGATGATTGGATTCTGTTTTTTTTAAAAAAAAACGTCCAGAGATTTTCATGGCCTTACATGTACAAATAGCCTAAATGCTTTCTATATTGAGGTACTGATTGTATTCATGTGTAAACAAAATTTGTTGCGTGTTGAGACAAATGAAAGTAGGGGCTTACATGTTGCCATTGCAATACTTTTTCTGCAGTGTATTAGAACAATTTTTTTTAGGCCAAATGTGTGCCGGGACCACTACCAGAAGTTCGAAGACTAGACACCTTACTAAGCAGGTAAGGATAAAGAGGGATAATGATATCCTGCATGACATAAAGGAAGTTGTGCAAGCTTCAACTCTCCACATTTTTAGCTACCAGCAGGGTAAGCCTTACTGCGTCACACGGCGGGACAAAGGCGCCTCCCATATCGCTCCAGTTGTCATGCTCTGTGCCAGCAACTGCCATTTAGTTTTTGCAAAATACTTAATCTCATACAGCCACCTGACTGATCCCCGCTGCTGCTCTTTCCTTCTCTTGAAAAGCACTCCATTGCCTATTAGGGGCTTCTGTTTGTTTTTATGATTTTCTGAGAATGTGAATTTGGGCTCTTGTCAGTTTTGTAAGTGGGATATCTCAGCACCGTTTCAAGATAACGCAATAATTTTTTTCTGTATAAAGAGAAATGTGTAGACGACAGAATGTTGCTAAAGTGTACTTGTTGCTTTGAAATGTTTTAGAACAGCACTTTGTATTATTACTTCCGTTGCCATGTTTTGACCTCTGAAATTCAATGTGCATTAAAGTAAAAAATATTCATCCAGTGAAAAATATGCTTGAAACGTAGCTTCTTATCGTTTGTGATATCTTGGTAATGAACTATTAACAAGTGTTTGTGAGTTGTTATTTTCTGTTTTCACAAATTTTAGAGCACTATTTGTATTTATTTTAAGAACTGATTTGTTCTCACATAAGGAAATTCCACTTTTGGAGAAAGAACGAAAAATTGCATAAGCAGGCGAAGTTTCATTATATTAGTTGAAAAGTAACGAAAAAGGTTAAGGCACCACGTGGCAGACATCGAATCCCTGCACACCTCTGGATTCATCATAAGTGTCCCAATAACTTGAGCTGCTGTAGATAGTATCTGTTGAATTCTCCCGCTACATTCGTTACCTGGAACGCCTTCGTTACCTGGAATTATAAGTCCTTCCTACAAAAGTAAGGAGTGTGCATTGACTCCTGTTTGATACCTGTTGTAAAAAACTGCTCATCTGTGTAAATCTCTTCCTGAGTCTGTGCTGTTTCTCCACTTCAGGATATGTTATTCTGAAGGCTAATTTTCTCTTGACAACATTTAGGCCAAATTCCACCTTCAGATTCTGCTCAGAAGCTCTTTCTGGTGATCTTGTTCTTATTTGTTAGCCTCTATAGCTCTATGAAGTTAAAGGACCTAATGGCTTGTACTTCTTAATAAGCTCTTTCATCCACATAAAGAAGTACCAAAATCATGCCTAGCTACCCTATCTCTCACTTTTGCGCACACCCTATAATGATATTTGAGATATTGCCGCGAATATTTGCACTATTTGTTCGTTTTTCAAATCTGCCACCACAACACTTTATAGCTCTATTTGCGACGCAAGATGCGACTAGATTTACCTCGATTCATTGCAGCCAGGCAGAGCTGATCCTACGTTGTACCGGAATGCTCTAGTAACTTTGCACGCTTTATGTCGAAAGTTCGATATCAGCTTTAAATTGAGCCCCGCTGACAACAGCGGCCATTCTGTTCGACGACCGTCGCGCACGCTTGTTGCTTCGCTGCCGCCGAGTGATTCAGTCAATTTTAGGTGCATGACAGCCCAATAGACAGTTTTCTTTTACAAGACCTTTTGTCCGTCTTCATCGTTGCTTCGACTGCAGTCACCAATAGTGACAATATTATTCATTTCAGTACAAGTTGACTGTCCTGGTTAAATCAGAACAGCTGTTTGCTTGCAATACTTTGAATTCATCTGTTTACTCTGCACAACTTTTCTCCAGTCCATAATTTTGGTTTCGGTATGTCCGTTTGCAGAAGGTATTCATTATTCAGACTATTTTGTGAATTCTACTGATAGCCCCCATGTGCTGGTCTTGGACCTATGCCATATTCTCTGGCAGTCTTGTTTTCTTCCTCCTGCCTACCTTTCCGTTAAAGTCATTCATCAATAGTGTTGACTAGTTTTCTCACCTTACTTCTTGCCAATTCCATATCTTCATAAATGTTTCCGTCATCTTCCGTCATGACTAAATATAAGTGCAGAGGCCTGTACTAGGTTCGGTTTAGCCCATTGTTAGAAAATGTGGGTTGTACTATGACAAGAAAAGTTGAATGTATCTTTACGTTCAAAAAGCAGCTTTTCACTTCATGTGCGACAGTAGAATTGAGGGCCTCCATATATATACCTCTACCGTGTACTACCACCATACACTGCTTTCACCAGCCTTAAGCAGCTCACCTGGCCCTGGAGGAAGAAGTGAGCGTCCCACCCCGATCAAGCGTTATCGTGACCGTAGGTGCGACGAAAGCCAATAACGCTGAAGGTATCATCGAGGAGAACATGCAGTTGCTTCTAGACCGAGGAATCAGCATCGCAAGAGGCATCGCACATTTCCGCAATGTCCAGGCCGAAATACTGCTGACTAACTTCAGCGAAGGATACCGACACATTAACAGAGGAACGACGATTGCTTTCTTCGACGAAATATCCGACGTACGACGCTCATTCGCTCTCTCCGACCCCTCCGCAGAAGATCCGCCTGACCAAGAGAACTCGCCCACTTTCGACATCAACCCAGCCCTTCATTGGAACAGACAAGACCAGATCCGGAATCTGCTTCAAAGATACAGTGAGTGTTTTTCGACATCGCCGAAGGTGCGACAAACGCCAATTGCCAAGCATCGCATTATAACGCACAACACGTCTGACCTCTCCTTCAAAGCCCCTACCGTGTGTCACCGCTAGAGCGACAAGCCATCTGGGACCAAGTCGAAGAATTCCTTCGCGATGACGTCATCCAGCCTTCAAACAGCCCCTGGGTGACACCGGTTGTTCTAGTGAGAAAAAAGGACGGCCCACTTTGATTCTGCGTTGGTTACCACCGCTTGAAACACATAACAAAGAAGGACGTCTACCCCCTCCCCCGCATCGACACACTGTACCGCCTCTGCAATGCCAAATAATTCTCATCGATGGACCTCAAGAGCGGCTACTGGAAAATTTAGGTCGACGAAAGAGATCGCGAGAAGACAGCACTCATCACTCTGGATGGGCTGTTTGAGTTAAAGGTGATGCCATTTGGTCTCTGTTCCGCACCAGCGACGTTTAAGCGAGTAGTAGATACAGTGCTGGCAGACCTGAAGCGGCAGATTTGTCTGGTATATTTAGATGACGTCGTTGTCTTCGTCTCGAACTTTGAAGAGCCTCCAAAAGACTTCGAACAGTACTAGACGCAATAAAGTCGTCTGGTCTAACCTTGAAAGCAGAGAAATGCCACTTTGCCTGCGAAGAGATGCACTTTCTAGGCCGCATCGTTAGCAAAGAAGGAGTACACCCAGACACGCAGAAAACAGCTGTTATTGAACAGTTTCCACCGCCGGCCGATAAGTAAGCAGTGCGCAGGTTTCTCGGACTGTGCGCATATTACCGACGATTTGTGAAAAACACTTCGCGCATCGCCGAGCCCCTGACCCAACTGACGAATGCAGACCTGCCGTCTAAAAGGGAAGCGCCGCAAGCAGAAGCCTTCAAGGAACTTCAGCGTCGTTTACAGTCCCCACCGATCCTTGCGTATTTTGATGAAAACGCCGATACTGAAATTCATACTAACGTAAGCAGCGTGTGCCTATGCGCCGTCCTGGTTCAAAAAAGCGACAGGCTGGAGAAAGTCATCGCATACGCTAGCCGTTCCCTTTCCAAGGCCGAGGCTAACTATTCGACCACTGAGAAAGAGTGCCTTGCCATCATCTGGGCTACGTCCAAATTCCGCCCCTACCTCTACGGACGACCGTTCAAGGTGGTCAGTGATCACCACGTGCTACGCTGGTTTGCCAATTTGAAGGACCCCGCTGGCCGACTCGCTCGATGGAGTCTGCCACTCCAGGAGTTTGACGTCACCGTCATATACAAGTCCGGACGCAAGCACTCTGACGTCGATTGCTTCTCACGAGCCCCTGTAGATACACCGCCGCCGGAACGATCAGGACGCCTTCCTGAGACCCATCAGCCCCAGCTCTATTGCTCAGCAGCAAAGCTCCTCCCCCGACCTAAAAGGCCTCATCGAGTACCTGGAAGGCAAGGTTTCCTCACCCCCCCCCCCCCCCACTTCATTCAAGCGAGTACTGTCTTCCTTCTGTGTGCAGAATGAGGTCCATGTGAAGAAGAACTTTACCGCGAGCAAAACAACCTACCTCCCTTTTGTACCTGCTTGTCTCCGCGAAGAAGTTCTACAGGCTTCACACGTCGAGCCGACAGCTGGACATCTCGGGTTTACTCGAACCCTCCGCCGCATTCAAGACAATTATTACTGGCCCCGACTGTCTGCCGATGTCGCACACTATGTGAGAACCTGCCGAGATTGTCAGCGACGAGACCCCTCCCACACGACCAGCAGGATTTCTGAACCCCAATGAACCACCCCAAGGCACTTTCAGCAGATTGGAATCGACTTGCTTTGCTCTTTTCACACGTCATCATCTAGAAATAAGTGGATAATCATAGCGACCGACTACCTGACCAGCTACGCCGAGGCGAAAGCCCTACCGAACAGAACAGCAGCAGAAGTCGCCAAATTTTTCGTGGAGTGCATTCTTCTTCGACACGGCGCCCCAGATGTACTCATCACGGACAGAAAAACAGCATTCACGGCGGAACTAAAGCAAGTCATTCTGCGCTACAGCCAAACCAGCCACCGGAGGACAACTGCGTACCATCCACAGACCAACGGACTGAGCGAGCGCCTGAACAAAACAATCGCCGATATGCTCGCCATGTATGTCGATACCGAACACAAAACCTGGGATGTCATCCTGCCTTACGTCGTCTTCGCCTACAACACCGCAATGCAGGAGACCACCCAGATGACGCCTTTTAGGCTTGTCCTTGGCAGGGAGGCCACGACCACGCTAGACGCCATGCTGCCCAACGTTACAGCAGAAGAGAACGTCGACGTTGCCGCCTACCTTCAACGCTCAAAAGCAGCTCGAAGGCTTGCCCGATTACGGATCAAAGATCAGGAGCGGTCCGACGCCAGACGCTACAACCTACGGACGCCACGCGGAATACAAGCCAGGAGACCAAGCTTGGGTGTGGACGCCCATTCGCCGCCGTGGATTGAGTGAAAAGCTTTTGAGCCGCTATTTCAACCCGTACAAGGTTCTTCGTCGGCTAGGTGAAGTGGATTATGAAGTCATCCTTGACGCAATAACTGCATCCCAGCGACGCCGCTTACGACCAGAAGTTGTCCATGTAGTCCGTTTGAAGCCGTAATAAGCGCTCTAAAGGCCGCTGCATTTCTATGGTCTGTTTTCGCAAGATGCGTTTTTTTTTCTCTTACTAGTCGCATTATTTGTTTTAATGCATCTGGTCGATGCTTCTTTGAGAGGTGAGTAATGCCGAGAATATTTGCAGTATTTGTTGTTTTTCAAGTCTGCCGCCACACCACTTTATCGCTCTGTTTGCGACGCAAGGCGCGACTAGATTTATCTCGATTGATCGCAGCCAGGCAGAGCTGATTCTACGCTGTTCCGGAATGTTACAGTAACTTTGCACGCTTTATCTCGAAAATTCACTATCAGCTTTAAATTGAGCACGGCCGGCAACGGCGGGCATTCTGCTCGACGACCGCCGAGCACGCTTGTCACTTCGCTGCCTCCGAGTGATTCAGTCAATTTTGGGTGCAAGACAGCCCAATAAACAGTTTTCTATTAGAAGACCTTTTGTCCGTCTTCATCGCTGCTTCGACTGCAGTCACCAATACGTGACAATATTATTCATTTCAATACAAGTTGACTGTCCTGGTTAAATCAGAACAGCTGTTTGCTTGCAATACTTTGAATTCATCTGTTTATTGTGCACAACTTTTCTCCAGTCCATAATTTCGGTTTCGGTATGTCCGTTTGCAGAAAGTATTCATGATTCAGACTATTCTGTGAATTCTACTGATAGCCCCCATGTGCTGGTCTTGGAACCTATGCCATATTCCCTGGCAGTCTTGTTTTCTTCCTCCTGCCTTCCTTTCCGTTGAAGTCATTCATCAGTAGTGTTGAGTAGTTTTCTCACCTTACTTCTTGCTAATTCCATGTCTTCATAAATGTTTCAGTCATCTTGCGTCATGACTGAGTGTAAGTTCAGATGCCTGTACTACGTTCAGTTTTGGCCATTGTTAGAAAATGTGGGATGTACTATGACAAGAAAAGTTGAATGTATCTTTACGTTCATAAAACAGCTTTTGATATCATGTGCAACAGCATAATTTGAGGGCCTCTATATATATACCTCTGCAGTGTACCACAACCATACACTGCTTTCACGAGCCTTAAGCAGCTCACCTGGCCCTTTGGCTGCAGGCGTAAGTGGTCTGCGGTGGCAGTACATGATAAAGCTATGCTGAAACACAAATCTTTTCTGTCCAGTTTTAACTTTGAAACATTGCTGCTCATGTCGAGCCAGTTGGAAATTTATAGTGCAGGAAAAGTGCACATCCTTTATGAAGCAAATTCTTGAGCCAGTTGAAAATTGAAAGTCCAGGAAAATTGCACATCCTTTATGGAGCAGACTGTTGAATTAGTTGGAAATTCAAAGCGCAGAAAATACAAGGAATCGCACAGCCGTACAGGACGTCTTTTTTTAAGAAAGGAATGAAACATAGCTCTCTCACTGCTCAGGGGACAGCTCAAGGGCAATGTGAGGGTAAGGACTAAAAGAATAACAAGAGAAAGATCCTGTAGAGAGGTCTTCTGATTACATTTTACCTACCTGGACATTTTTATTGTGCACTGACATAGCACAGCATACTGGCGCCTTTTGCGTGTTGCCTCCATCAAATGACGTGAATTAGCACTCAGGTCGCATGGGTCCGAAGCTAATTGCCCTAACTAAACATTCAATTCTTACAGCTAGGTTTACTAAAAGCCTTTTCGGTCAAGTGCTCACCTGCAGAATTGCGGTCAGCATGAGCTCGGGCAGTGTGATCACGAAAGGGAGAACAAGTGAAGCAAAACAAAACTTCCTCTCAAAAGAAGGAGGTCAAATATGTGGGTGATTTTTTGTAATGTTTGCAGGTTTTTATTTTAATTACTAAGAGATATGTGCCTGTGGTTTGCACAGGTGGATTGCACAGAAGGCGCATAATATGTACTTGATAGAGCCGATGATTTAGACACTTAACTCAAATAAATTAGTCAGCGCCAATACTGGGGCATGAATATATTGCAGAATTAAGGACTGCCAACCTTGAAGGTGAGCTCAGTTTTTAATTTTCTTAATCTGCAGTGCGGTTTAGGATACCGAGCTTCCGAAGTACACCTTTAAAAACTCGTTAATTTTGCTTTTCTATGCCTCTATATTCTTGCATTTATAAAATGGCATTGCTTGCATTTGTGTGCCACATATACATATGCAGGTTGTGTATATTGTGATGTAGAAGTAGTAAACGTGCAGCAGCACCATTCTATAAATGTGATATTCTTTCAGGTGCTATCTTTGAGTTTTGATATTTCGAACCACATTTCAACTGGGCTCACCCATGTTGCGAGCGTTAAGTTTTGCAATAGTATCCTACCCTCTGAGATAATAAATAAAAGTAACTAGACCTTTTAGTTGTATAATTCTTCAGCTACACCAAGTACCGAATGTCCACAATATTGTACAATGAACCTGCATAAACAGCACTGTAGCATGGCTCATAGTTGCATGACAGTTCTACAGTAACAGTCTGTAAACATTAAAAAAATATCACTCAGCATACACCGTCCGATATGGTGCACACAGTATGCATCAGATTTGCTAAAAAGTGTCCAAAGTGAGGCTCAGTGCAGCTTCAAGAATGACATGAGGCACCCAGTTAGCTCATACTATCACAAAGTACCACAGCGCATGTTCTAGTCTACTGAGAGGTGGTGCCTTGCATCCCATTGCACAGTTTATGCCCTATTGGTTAGGCATTAAATATCTAATCTATGCTATGTAATGTTGTCTTCAGAGTCTCCTCTTAAAAATAATTCATGCAGTCCCATATCTGCATCTGTAGTAGCGTGGGCATCTACCATCAATGTGGCATATGATGGTTTCGTGATTTTGTGAGCAGTGGTGGCTTGGCTGCCTATGTGAGTAGGTTTAGAATGCCTCATGCTCAAACAGTTGCGTGAAAAATATTGCTCTGAGCACCAGCTGTAAAAATTAATTTGTTCAGTGACATCTAATCACAACTCAGCTTTTGATTGAGCATGCTCTTGATAGTAAAGAGATCTTTCTATTCATGAACATATTTGATTGGATATGCACTGTGATATTGGGCTGAAAGACCAAGCTTCTTGGCTACCATTGAAGTCCTGTATGCTTCATACTTCTGTTTCAACACGAGATGCAGTTAGGCAGTCAGAGCAGAGCGGTGGGTCTAAAAATTAACATGAAGGAAATCAAAGTATTGTTCAATAGTTTCGCAAGGAAACAGCAGTTCACAATTCGTAGCATGGGGCTGCAGGTGGTAAGAGAATACGTCTACTTAGGGCAGGTAGTGATCGCTGATCTGGATCATGAGAGGGAAGTAACTAGAGAAACTGAGTGGAGTGCATAGGTCAGGTTCTCTCGGATTTTGAATAGCAGTTTACTAATATCCCTTAAGCGAAAATATACAAAAGCTGTATCTTACCAGCACTCATGTATGGAGCAGAAATTCTAAGGCCATTAAAAGACAGCACAGCTGGCTATGGAAAGAAAAATGATTGGTTTAACATTAAGACTGGAAGTTGGCAAAGTGGATGAAAAAAAACGTGGTTTAATGATATCTTAGTCGAAATCAAGAGGAAGAAATGGGCAGGGCATGTAATAACTGCTGGTTCTTGAGGGTAATAGAGTGGATTCCAAGAGACGACAAGCGTAGCAGAGGGCGGCAGAAGGTTAGGTGGGCGGATGAGATTAAGAAGTTCGCAGGCATAGGATTGGCGCAGCTGGCTAAGGACCGGGATAATTGGCGAGACATGAAAGATTCCTCTGCCCTGCAGTGGGTGTAGCCAGGCTGATCATGATATGCTGTAATGCAAAACCTGCCGTAATGCCTTGAGCTATGCTTTGTTCCAACATGTGTAATTTGAAAGCGGTTGCAGTTTTATCTCTTCTCTTAAGAAGATGTCATCAGAATTATTTCATATTCATGTTTAGTTGGGGCAAAACAGTTACATGGTAACAAGGCATCAAGCAACAAATTAAAATTTCCATATTGTAAACGTTCGTCAAATTTAGAGTTGCTCTTTGATGCATTATAAATGCATGCTGAGTCCTATGAGCTATTGTTTATGTGGCTTTGGCTCAGTTTACAATATTTCGGTGAGCCATAAGAGGTTATCTGCAGTAAAAAAAACGCGGGTTAGTTGCGATGCAGACTTCTGGGGACAAATTGGCCATGTAAAATATTCCAACATCTTAATGCAGCGAGTAATTGGAATTTATGGAGCAACTTCATGTGTGCTGGCTATGAGGGAAGCAGTAGCTATCACACCAGCACATTGCATCTTGCTGTGCGCGCTTGTAAATATTTGAGGCACTTTGTTTTGCATGAAAATTTGCAATAACTATTACGTGAATGGTGTTATGAACTGTTATTTCTATAGAGAATTTGGCTGCAATAATTTTCGAATTTAACCTACTCTTTTATGGGTACTATCCACACAGCTAGCCCTGGATATTTGCTTATCCATGTTGAATGGTATAGCTACTAAATATGACTTCTTTTTCTGCCGCTCGTAGGCATCAACCCGGAGAGGGCCATCATTTGTCTCTGAACATCCTGTCGGGGGATCCGAAAGTGTGCAGCGCCCTTCACCAGCTCAAGAAGTTCAAGATAAAGTAGCTAAAATGCGCAGCTCTCATTTTGTTTCATTTTACTCAATAACTTGAGAGCTAATGCAAATATGTTCGTGTTTATATGCATTTTTTCCTGTATATATTGTCCATACTACTTGTATCATATTTATCTTTGTAATTAGAGCTTTTGACAAGATTGAATTTGAATGCAATATTTATTAGATATCATGTAGCAAACTGATACACATCTACAAGCCATTAGCTTACTTTCAAAGATGCAGTGGGCATAGTCAGGTTTATGATGATGATGATTAGAATTTGTTCTATATTTAACCAGATCTACATACTTTTTCCTTTACCATTTTGTTTATTTAATTCAAAGCGCAATGTACACTACTCAGAAAACACCACAGTTTTTCTCTAAATATCTTTGGTCTTTGTGGGCATTTTGTGCCAAAGGCAGTATTTATTCAGTGATTGCTAAGTGCAAGAAGCTATAAGATCTATGTGAATTTACAATTAGGTAATCTGAGCCACAAGGACATGCGAGGAGACTCAAGTCTCATCCTGTAATGTGTCTTCGATTTCACTGCAATACCTCGGATGGCAACTGGTATTAATATAATTGCTAGCTGGGGGTATGCTGCATCTGCTGTCAGTATAACGTTAGCACAGTTGCCCGATCTTATAAACTTTAATGATGGTTAATTCACCTCACTCTGTGGATGCCTAATTCCTATGTAACTCGTGTCTTGGCAGCCTGGGCTCAAAGCAGGATACGTATGCATACAAATTGCATGCCCGACACGACGCATTTAACATGAAGAGTGTGTCTTGCCCCTCAATGAAGAACTTAACCTGCTCTTGAATAGAAAATGACTGTGTAATGTGAAACAAAACAGTGCATCTTATTCTGGGTGCCTCACTGAGATACAACCAAGCTTTTAAAAAGACTAGGTTCCTAACAAAATGAAATCAGCTGAAGGCTGCTTATAGTTCGGTGGCCTAGCCTGCAGTAATTGTCATCTTCGAAAGTTCAATATATAGTAAAGACCAGTTAGCTAAATTTTTAAATATTGGATTCAAGGAAAAAAGTTTTTATTTCGAAATTGTGGATTGTCTGAAAACTGCTTGCTGAAATGTTTACACCAAGGTATCATTTACGTAGATTACTTCCTCTTTAACAGCCTTCAAAGACAGCGGCGCTTTTTGATTCCAAGACGTGTATCTGAGAAAAAAATAAGTTTTTCTCCAAGGCAGTGTATCCTATCAGGCTTTGTGTGTTATGGGTGAGAGATATATGCCAGCGGCTGGTCACTAATAGTTTAAGGTCAATATATAAAGCTGCGTGAATGGTACTGTGATGCAAAAGAAGCCAGCTGCCCTTAAAGACGATCTACAACTTCTGGTTTGGCAATTCATTCTGCAAGCCAATAACTGAAAACTTGCCTTTACTAAGCATATAACTTTGCAGACCTAAATACCACGTAGGCTAGGTCACACGACTTTCAGCAGCCCTCAGTTGGTTTCATATAGAAAATTCCCGTCTTTTCAAAGTTTGTTTCCTTTAGCTGAGATGCCAGGTACACACGAAACACATCATGCACCATGAAACATCGGTAAGGTGGCAGTCTGTGCATGTTGGCGATTCATGATGTAAATGTGCAGTGCAGCGAAAGACGATTACACAAAAAAGATACGAGCGCTCGTGTGTCCCATGCGTCTTCCTTGTTTCCTCGTGTTTCTTTGCGCTGTACTTTTCTATCCAGCATCAAATAAACGTCCTTCTATCAAGGTACAAAAATGAACTTGAACCGTCATGGGACCGTCATGGAGCGTCACATAACGCGTCAAATTTTCTCCTTTTACTACACAATGACAGTGCTGCCATTGTGCAGAACATGGTACATAGTTGTGTAGAAACAAACATGTGGTGTTATAAAGGTTACAACACATATGCTGTGTTTTGTCATGACGGTAGATGTGATGTTCACAAGTAAACACCACACACACTGTGATTTACAGCGCACGGGACGTTATGGCGGACTGCGTAGCATGTGTGCGCTAACCTAGTTGCTGCAGAATGCGCCGTATCATATGTCTACAGGGCACGTTCACAACGCAGTGTTGCAGCACATGTTGCGGCAACAAGGTTAGCGCTCACATTCTATGTAATTATGCGGATTTTTTTTACAGTGCGGGTACATCTGTAGCCTAGTCCATTCTTCGGCCTGAGTGTTCTCCGGTCATCTGTGAAACTAAACCTCCAACAAAAGAAAGCACAGATTGGCCGTTCCAAACAGCAAACCACTGCTTCACCCGTAAGCGCTCGTAATTCACTCAGGACCCACGAGGCTTCCCTCTAGTGCGAAAAAAATCCTGCTCCGGAATACTGACCCCTCAATTTCGCCCGAAGTTAGGGTCAAGGAGCGACCGCATCACATCTGAGATCACCAAAGACAGACTGCCTTGTTGCACGATAAACGGTGGCCTGTCAAAACCTACAAAATTTTGAAAAGAAACTACATTCCTTATCAATTAATGCTCTGAGCCTCCTATACCACCGGAATATCGAACGGCTGCTTAAAATTTCGCCCACGCTCAAAAATTTACGGGTTCTTCACAAAGAAGTTCGAACGCTCGGGTCTGAGAATCAACGGTCCCAGCTGAACTCTCAAATATTAGACAGCGCGTCACAATCGTTACTAATTGCCGTACTCGCGAGGGGCTTCTCTTAGACTCATTGAGCCTAAAAAAAGTCGCCTTAACCTGCACCTAGTCACCATAACCTGTGCAATTAGCTGCTACAGCTGTTCTCCACAAAAATCTGCAGCCTCGCTTCATTTGGTTAATCTCCGAATAACACAAAAGTCTAACTAATGACGCGCTGCTAAACACGGGTATACAAATGCGACCAAAATTATGTACTTTCATTGCCCCAGCAATTAATTAGCTACACTGTCATTAATGTAGCAAGAAACCTTTGGTATCACAACCATGTTTGGCAGGCCCGAATCTACTCAACATACAAAAGCAAACCTGTGCCAAAAAATCAGGCAGAAAAAACGTCTGTCGCGAAAGGCTCCAATTAAAGAATCAACGTATCATCTAAACGATTCTACTTATTCCTGTGAGTCCCTTGTCATTTGATTGCACGACAACTTCACAGTCTTCATTGCTAAGTAAATGGCACAATAACCTTTATGGAATTTATAAGAAAAAGTCACAGTTGATCAAATCCAAATCTTTAACCTAAAATAAAGTATTCTTTCCTTCCCTGCATTCAAAAACACAAAAAAGAGGAATAAAAAACTGCTACACTAGATGGCTGCACGGGGTGAAAGCTGACTCACCACCTCCGGGTTTAAAGGATTAGTCCCTTCAGACGCACTCGCCTGAGTCGCGCTCTGACGCATTGTACTGCTGTCAACTCGTGACGCAACTGAAGAAAGCTATTCCTGACTGCCACTGTCGTCTGCGCGCCTCGTCGACGCACTCAGAAATCCTTGATAAAGCTCACAAAGTCGGTAGCCGACACTGTGTAACGTGCTGTCACCACACCGAGAAGCTGCCCTTTATTCTCGTCCCCAAGCCGGAAGCTAGGCCACCCTGTCGATTTGCGCGCTTCCTGGAATACAGTGCAGATATTGAAGGACGCATCCGTCTTCACAAGTGCGTGCGCTGAGCACGCCTGCATGCGTGCTATATTACTATCTATACCTGCGCTCGCATGCACCGAGTTTCGCGCATTCTAACGCCTTCTGATCTTTCGGGTAGCTTTCCTTTCTTCCTTACCACCTTTCTGTCAGGTCAGGGTGCAGGCCAATGCCCTTTGCAAATCCTCGCCCCTGTTTTTTCTTGCCAGATACGGTCTTCCCTTTCTGTTACTGCGGTCAGGTTTATAACAATCTGGGCAGTTCGCCTGAGCAGTAACCTTAGCCGCAAATTTACGAGGTTCAATGCGGGAAGGTTTTGCTTTCGCTTCTGCTGCATTTCCATCTCTGCTAACGTTAGCACCTGTCTGCGGAACTGAATTTTGTGCTTGACGTTTCCTACGTTTTGTGTTGGCCCTTGCCCTTTTCCTTTACATCCGTCTGGACTGTTCCGTGTGCGTCTCCTGATCACAACTAGCTTCCTCTAGTATTACAGTGACACCTCGGAAACCTTCATCCAAATCAAAGCTGACCTCCTTGCCTTCGCAGCAGATAATCAGCTCCAGATAGCTGACAGACGGACCTTCATCTACCCCCGAGTTCAGCAGTTCACTTCCCTGAAGGTAGTCCTCCGCCGTCTGCCTATAGTTTGGAGTGCTTTCCACAGAAACTGACTGCTCGTCGACAACCGGGTTCTTGTCCTATACGTGGTTTTCAATACTGCGTTTCAATACACCTAGAGCTCCGCATGCTTGCGCCAGCTGCGTTGAGGTAGACACAACTCTGGCTTGTTCACTGACGCCGCAGTGACGCCTCACCTCGCAGTTGACACGATTCACGATCCTTAAATGGCACCCTTTGTTTCTCTTGTCAAACCTCTACCTTTAAGGAAATTATGCCGTTCACACCTCTGCCGGTTAGCCACCTGTACCCTTTGTAGCGTCGTCATGGTTAACCAACTCGGGGACGGCTTCCATTTTCACTGCACAGCGTGTGCTCGCAGCTCTCTCTTGGCTCGGCTTTGTACGACGCCATCCATGCTCTTTCCTCACGTTTTCTGAACCAGCTGTCGCGGAGACGAACCTAGCTAACTCTGTGATGCCCTGTGTAGCCACTTTCTTTTGGCCTCGCTTTGTGTTGTGGCATCCACGCCGGTTGTGCGCAATTTCACAATCTTGTCTTATGGCGTCACGTCTATCCAGCTCGGCGACGGAATGGAACGTGGAGGGCGCTGTATAGACAGAGACAGCCTCGCTCTTCGCTAATTCTTCCCAATAAACACGTTGAGCATTCTGAGCCACCTTTTCTGAGCCTCGAGTTTAAGCTCTAATCGCTTCCGTTCCTTTTCTTCTTTTTCGGCTTCACACATATAGCGTTCCTTCTCCTTTTCCCACTTCCGGTAAGCTCCCTCTCTAACCTTACGCGATTTTGCCTCTTGTTTAGCTTTCTCATTACGCGCTTTTTCCTCCTAGTTGGCTTTTTCTTCAACCTTTCGTTCCACCTCTTGTACCAGGTTACACGTATCAACAAGCTTATCGTGTATTCTCGACGTATTTAGGAATGGTATTACATATTTAAATTTTTGTTCTTTTGCTCGGCCCCTCCACTGACAGCTCCTCGCATATCAATAGCAAGATCGACATCAACAACCTCGTCATCTCCACGGTCGCTGCTTTTAAATATTGGTTTTGCTCGCTTATAGTGATTCTGAGCAACCATTTCGGTATTACAGATCAACCAGGAATTCAAATATTTAAAGCAGATTCTTAAGCCTGGAGGATCCCAAGCAAAAACCAAATACTCACCTCTAAATGCAGCACCATGTCACCCGGTTCATCATACCGCTGCCAACCTGTTGTTGGGGATGGGGCTTTAACCCCACCGCAGGCCACCAGTGTTGAGGATTGCGCTTCAATGCGACAGGTGCCATTAGAGTTGGAGACGAAGGGGCCCGGGAGTAGGCTGACTCTTTCAGTTCCATAGACCCCGTCTCCGAAGGGCGTTGCCGGACTCCGTTAAGGAAGAAAACAGTACAGTAGGTTTATTTACATTTTTAGAGTTCATAAGAGTGAATCGGGTGCTGTTTTAGTGCACTCGCTGCTGAGTTTTATATTGTCCGTCGTCCCTAGATTCCCCAGGTTGAGGACGCACTCGCCGGGGTGGAGCATCCTGAAACTTTGTTCTTGTTCGCACAAACTCACACCCCCGCACATATGGACACGCCCCCGTCACATGTTGAGTCTGGGTGAGAGATGGATGCGGTCGGGTTCACGTCGCCTGCTGAACGTGATGTTATCTGGCCAGTCGAAGGTTCCCACGTGCTAGTGGCACCTGTGCTTTATCAGATGACAACCGACGTGGAACGCCGAACGCAAGGTAGGGAGGAGAAGCCGAAAAGTGGTCGTTTTTCCTGCAATGCCTTTGATGGCTGGGGACAGTGCCCGCCGTGGTGCTCACAACGCTGTAGAGCCACCGGAAACGAGGCCCCTTTTTTCCCCGACGTAGTCACAGCGAATGGGGAAGATAACGGCCGCTTCCTCGCTGCGCCGGCATCCTTCAGGCCTCCGTTCTTTCGGGTCTCATACTCCGACCAGCAAACCTAGGTAATTAAAACGAGCTGTCACCTGGGTCCATTCCGCGTGGTTCTTGACGGCCTGCCTGGGAGCGATCACCATCGGAGCCACCCAGTAAAAGAATAAATGTTGGCTTCCAACAGGCGAGACTTGCTGTCGCTATTGCTAAACCAGACTGGCTGTCGCCGTTCGTAGCAGCACCCACCGCAACGTTTATTTTGGTTTACTGAAGGAGCACACAGCTCTTCGGGCCTAGATTTTTCCTTCTGCAGTTGATGTTTTTTCATAGGTATCGCAAACCATTTGGGGCCTCCTGGTTGCTACTTGAGTGCATGTATTTATTTTATTTTGGTCTGTATTGCTTTGCACGTACATATAACTCGCGACCCGCAATCTGCAGAATACACGCTGTTATGTGTTAGCTCACCTATTTTCTGTATTTTTAAAATCGGATTCTTGAGCCATAAGAGTGCTTCTCCCATAGCATTGTCAGTAATGTGGTCCATCAGAACACAGCTAAGATGTTCTAACTAGCAGCTTGGTTAACAAATAAAGAATAATTAACTAGGTTCCTATTATTTCTAGACTCCTTAATTATTGACAGGCGCTAACCCACTGTATTTAATATCCAAATCAATTTTCCTAGTTTCGAAAATGTGGTTACCTTCGATTCTGTGGCCCAAAACTTGCTATCTGGGCTGGAAAAGTTTCTTTGCGTAGAAGCTTCTCAAAAGCGCGCGTGTTTTAGCGCGAAGTAGACAAAATTTGTTGGGTCAGAGCACCCAGAGTAACCGCGTTTTCGAAATCCCAAACTAGATATGGAGGTTACTTAAGGTGGGCCACCTGCATCTCACTAATTACCAAGTGTAACATTAATGGTTAAAAACTTTAATGCTCACTATTAGTTAACCGGACTGCCAATTAGCACATCTTGAAATCTAAAGCATTCACTGTCAATGTTATGCCGAAAAAAGCGCTCTTCCAACTTAAATTTCTAGTTTAAAAAATTGCAGGAATTCAGGTGAAATTCCCTGTACAGTTAAACTTTTTGTCCCTATATTATATCGCTGACTTTTCTCATGATTTAGTTTATTGGTCGCATATGATGTGTATTTGCGTAACGATGGACGTTACATATCCTTCAAAATATTCTTCCCCGGGAATGTTATTTCTGTTTAGATCGGATTCAATTGTCATGAGCTTCGTCTTCAGTTTTGCTCCTTTTTAAATTCATAATTTCAATTATAGTAAACCAAAGGTCATTGCGGATCAGCAGACGTTGCATTTATTTTTCTGAGTCATACGTCTTCGGAGAAGTTATGTCGGAATTGCATGACAGGAACAGAGCATGTCTTGTGCAGAGCTTTCGAGCAATCCTCGTACAATCTAACTAGAATCCAAAAGGGAAACAAAACTTTTAAAATATTCACACAAGCAATAATTTATTTTCAACCTAATATTTAGAGAGCAGCTCGGTCCTTTCTTGATGGCTGACTGAAAAGGGAGCCAGTATCAGCACGGAACGGCCTTCGCTAACGTTCTGTTAACACGTGGCGAAGTCTATTAACGCACGCGGAGCGGAGCTTTTCCAGAGCTCTATTCACAGTCGCCTTTGTGAACCGGATATTTCATGACTCAACGTGGCTCCCTTTGACCGGATTATCCTTCACGGTCAATTAAGATGCTCATCTCCGAAGGCGACTTTGTGGTCGATGCGTTCACAATACTCGGCGATGGTGTTGCCTGATTCTCTGATAGAGGCTTCTTGTCTCGCAGATTAATGATACTGGGCACATGGAACATTGCATTTGTAAATTGCATCCGCATGTGTCTCTGTGGGGGCGCAGTCCTTGGGTTGGTGTAGAAACCGGCTGCTCGTTGAAACACGTTTGAGATATGCAGATATGTTCTCGCAAAAAAGCAAAAGGATCGACGTGTTTCTTCAAGATTGTTCCTTTTCCTTCTTGCACTGTAAGACTTAACATAAATGACCTAATAGCTGAGCAGAGTGTTTTGTAACAGAAGACGTTCTATTTTTGTGATTTGGAATTGCTATTCACAATAATTTGCTTCTTGTTTTCAGCGCCGGCAGCTCGCCCAGCTAGGGTCAAGCAAGCTGCCAGAGCTTGTGGACAGTGTTGTGAAGGCTAGTATGTATTTTCCCAACCAGCTCAAGTTCACCAAGAAAGCCTTTATTTTGGCAAAGATCTGCAGAGGGCTACAGGGTATTTTTTTTATTTCTAATCCTTAATGCATGTACTATCTATCCTAGCTACTATTCTTGAAAATGAATTTTGCCAAATAACGTTTTTTGTTCTTGGTAGGTGCAGATGCCATCACAGAAGTAGAGGACGGCTGTGCAAATTGTCCAGGCATACATCGGCAAGCGCCTGTCCGCAGCTTGTGACTTGGGTATGCGGCCGTAAAAAGCGCATTGCTGAGGTGCTGCAGGGATAGCACCCGGGCCTGCCCTCAGAGCAGCCGCTCCCTCGAACCCGGGACCTGCTGCGGCATCGGAGCCTTTTATGAGCGGTCAAGCCCTGATAAGACCCTTCACGACTAATTAAGCGCTTCCGCGCAGCCTCCACTACCCACCTGGACCTGCGGCTTTTTATATGTTTTAATAATTGTTCAAACATTAAAATTCATTGCTGGTTGGCTCATTTTGAATGCATGTAGAAATATAAATTGGCATTTACAAACTGAAAGCATAGACAAAGCTTGCCACAGATAGATTTGGCAGTGCGACGCGCAAAATGCACGCTAAGCAACGTTGGGGAACGACTAATGGGACTGCTGGTGGTTGTGCCTGGATGCATGCGGTGAACATCGAGCAGGCAAACTTGGGTGAAAAATATTTGGTAGGCAGTGAAGGGGCTGGATGCCTTTTGCGAACAACCTGTGAATAAGCTTGGGCGAGAAATAATGGATAGCCGTTGGGTTGGCCCCGCTGCCTATGATAGATGCGCCAGTGAGGAATCTTGGATGGCTAATATTGAATAGCTAACGAATGCCATCCATGGCAATCAATAACCTTGTATGCCATTACACGCTAGTGATTGGAAAACCAGCGGGGTGCTTCGGCTCAAACACTGGATTGGGTAGCGCTCCTGTCAGATGCGATTAAAACCTTTATTGGAGCCAATTTTGCACGGTATTCAGCCATTACCTGGCTATTACCGGTTTGATGCTTGGGTTCAAGTCAACAATTTTCGAAAAACTGACTAGATTCTGAAGTGTGTACTCTGTAAACTGTAATAAATACCATAGTCCTTCACATCCGTAAAATTTTTTTTCTATTTAATTTTTGAGATAAGTTGTTAAGGGCTCAGTTTTGTATGCATTCATTTGGCACATTGTGGTTACTTCATAGTAAACTAAAGTTAAACGTTTAGGACTAATATAACGTAGTTCTTAAACCAGCTAGCAGCAGGGAGCCCGGCTGAAAGGCCATACCAAAATATGTTTACTAGGTGTTCAGGTCGAAAAAGATCTTAAAGTTCGTATTTTTAAATATGAAGTATCGAACTTTCTGCTACTTCGTAAATGACAGAGCCTAGAAGAAATTGAGCAGCGATTACAACGCCGGTAGTGAAAAAAATTGGCGTAAGCAGGCATTCAATGACCAGGGAAACAAATGCAGGCTGTGCACCCTCGCCTGCGGTGTCAGTGCACCCCTCCTTTGTACCTCTTGTCGCCCTCTGCCCGGTTACTTGCCGAGAGGATTTGGCAGGCTAGAGTTGCATGGACGATAGCGCCACCTGTGTTGGTTGAAGCCAGGGTCTTAGAAGCCCTCTTGAAAATAACACTTGCCTTTTAAGGTGTTTGCACTGCAGCGGTGTTGCAGGCACGGCCTTTCAGGTCATACCAGACGCTAGTGCGATCGCGTCTGGTGTTCCCAGCCGAGCATGATTTGAGACAGGAGTCCTACTGTGCTACAGTGTGGTGTGCTCTGATCTGGCGCTTATTTTTTGTTTATTTCTAATACATACTTCAGCCCCTACTGTGCAGCCCCTAAGGTCGTGCACAAATTCAATTAGATGTGTTACGACGCTGAAACTTTGCCTAAATCCATGCTGAAAATTTGAGAGCATATTGTTAGATTCCAGAAATTCTACTATATGTTTATGCATTAAGTGTTCCAAAATTTAACACGAATACGGTGTTATTAAAATTGTCTGCAATTAGATAGAAACTGTTCATTACTGGATTTGAACAATGGAGCACCTTCCCTATCTCCCAGGATGATGGTACCGCACCAGAGGTTAACGACTCACGGAAGATGATGATTAGACATCGAGCAATCAATAATGAATAGCGCTCAAGAAATGAGTTTCGTATACCATCAGGCACAGTCGATTTTTTGTGTTCAATTTCAGTATCAGGTTAGGCACAACCTCTTCACTAATTATGATGTCACCAATTGAGTTTCACATTTCAGAAGATTCACAGGCTGAAACTTCGTCTGTGTCAGACAACTACACAGACTGGAAGTGAACATTCAAGGCATTAGATATTTTTACTGAATCATTGGTGGCTTCGTTACGGATGACGAAATATGAACACTGTTTTGATAACACTGATTGCCAACATTCAGGCAAAAACTAGACGAAAGCACTGCTGTGTTTAAAACCCCAGGAGAAGCAGCTGGCGCTCAGGTGTCTTTTGTGCACGAGCTTGAAAATGCCGTTGCGGAGTACACATTCATTAGAGGTATGACAGAAGAGCACAGGTCGCAGGCAAATTTGGTTAAAATAGGAGATGGCTGTGTTGTCAGCAAATGAACAAGCTGGATAACTCTCTCTTTTCTCATAATGGCAGCAGCCTCCGGCTGCAGAGCCATACATTTCATCGCCTGCTCGCAGCGTCGAAGTTTCAGAAAACTATTTTCAGATTAGCGAAAGTCTGAGGCATTTGATTGACGTAGTTAACAGGGTTGTGGAAAGGGTCAGTGTCAGCTTGGAGGGACAGGAAGTTCCCATCATAGCCTGTCTAGGCTCTGATCTAAAGTTCTTGCTCATAGTTCAAGCAATGCCGTCAGCGTCTTCTAGGCACCCATGTCCTTTCTGACGTACAAATTTAAAGGAATGAAGCGGACCTGGGGCGATCACAGAGGTGTTTAATAAGCAGCCTCTTTTGCGCACCCTAAAAAACACGAGAGAGGACGGCCTTGCTTCAGAACACGGAATGAGAGTAGTTCCGCTATTCAACATGGAACCTGCTTTTGTGGTTCCAGATATTTTACACAAGCTTATTAGAGTCGTCAATAGCCTGGTTGATGGATTGGTTGTTGAAGCAATGGACAAAGACAACCGCGATAAGGTTACGAACTTAAACACCAAGGGCACTCAAGTGGAAGCGATTGTGCAGGTAATTAACAGCTGCGGTATAAAATTTGAACTGTGGCCGGACGAAAGAAAAGGAAAAAACTTACCTGTATTCAAAGACTCCTGCGAGCGCCTGCTCGAAATGCTGCCAGAGAGGCTCATTGGAGGGGAGGACGCACAAAGTGGACAATGGGCGAAGCTTACTAGCGTCTCTCTCTTATACCAGGGGGAAGAATGTAAGAGAAGGAGGAGGAGCTCAACTTCATGCGGCAAGTGGTGGCGGCTTTGTGAACTAGCGGCGCATGGACCAAAATCCTGGTCATGTAGTTGGACCTTATGTTAGCTTCAAAATAAGAATTTCTACGCGAAACTTAAGGCAAAGACGAAGGAAAAATACGCAGCGAGCGTGGAATAATGAAAACAGCATTGGTAATCTGCTGCCTCGCGTCTTCTGTCTTCGTCTTTGTTTTGTGTTCGGCGCACAAAATTATGACGTTTACGATTTCTCTTATCTACATCTCTCTATCGACCTTGGCCAATGGGCGACAGAAAGAGAGAATAAACATTTATTTGTAAAAAGAATACTGGAGCAGACTGTGGGTGTTGCCCTCAGTCTACGATGACTGGCTTCTGCCGATGCTTTGGCGATGGCGACTAGCGCCTCCTGGTTTTCCAGGATGCCGCTGGCCAGCGTCACCTCTCAGTGCTCCACCGCCGCGTTGTTCGGCTTTAAGTGGTTCGGTTTATTTGAGCATGTCCAGGTAATGTGCGTGAATGGCGGAATTTCGCCACACCGAGGGCATGTATCTGCGCATAATGGTGGGTGAATTAGGTGTAGGTGGTGGACATTGAGGAAAGTATGTGAGAAGAGTCAGTGTTCCCCGGTTGGTTGGTGTAATCTTGAGCAAGGGGATCTGCCCTCATATTGCCATTGCGACCTGTATGTCCTAGGACGCAGGTGGTGACATGACAATACTGGAGATGGCTGCCCAGTACGCGGAGAGCCTTGTGCGGGGCGCGTCCACTTGTATAGGCTCTACATGCTGTTTGGGAGTCGGTAAAAACGTGAGAGCTGTGGTGTTGGGTGTCGCTCATTTTGATGGTGATAGCTATTGCAATGGCTTCTGAGGCCGCCGGATCCCGTGCCGTGAAAGAAGATTCAAGAAAAAGGGCGTTGGAGTGATTGACAGCAGCGCAAGCATATCTGTGGGGCTGTGCAAAGGAAACCACATCCACATACATACCTGAGGTGCCTACGGAGGCTGCGGCGACGGGCCTGACGGCGCGGGGCCTGCGACTAGTGGTTCATATGGCGAGGGATGGGTCCATGTATAGGCATGAGCGGACAACATTTGGAAGAACTCCGGTTCATGGTCCTGGTGGCTTGCGGATCGCCTATACTTGAAAGAATGGCCCTACCTGCCGAGGTGGTGAACAGACGAGTGTGTTGGAATTTCAGAACAGCGTACGGGATTTCCACAAACGTGTTGCGAATCCCAAGTGCAAGCAGTCTAGTGGTTCATGTGCACATGGAAAGGCCCAGAGCTGTTTTAAAGAGGATACGTATAAGGATATCGATCCTACTCTCGCCGGTGCGATCAATATTGTGGTAAGGGATACCATACTTGATTCGAATCATGGCCGGGGCCATTACGAGGCGGATTGCGTCATCCTCGCGCATGCCCTTGCGATGTCCAGCGCTACGTCGTGCAATACGTGTGATACTGAGCGCAGACGTGCGTTGAGTGGCAATGGCCGAGCGCCTCTTGAGTGTGTTTACAATTGTGACAGCTCTTTTTGGTAACGGCGCCACTGCTTACGGAGAGATAATGGCAGGTCGCCGGGATTGGCCGGACTGGACGGGCGTTCTTTCTTTTCAGACGGCGCATGCCTTGTGTGGCAGCAAGCTTTGCTTCTGTGCGCTGTTCTCGCTTTGAGCTTTTCGGTATGCGCTTGCCGTGTAGTCCGTCTTATCTATCTGGTGTTATCGGGTGAAATTGCAGTGTGGAGATGTGTGACAGAAACGCTAGAGTGCAACCTCCCGTAATGTGCTGCGCGCGCGTTCGTAGGTCGTCGAAAAACGTACTTGCGTAAAGAGCGGACACTCGAGCCGTTCCGCAGCCGAGCAAGCAAGGGTCTCACCACCCGCTAGGCGGCGTAGCGATGTGTGCTTCCACTTCACCTCAAAAGTCAACCGCTTGTCATGCATCTACCGGGTTGAGTTCACGTGTCCCATTTCCATAGAGACGCAGATGCTGCTCCGGTGATGTTAATCTGGTTACGCCGTCCTCACTGCCCTTTTCAACGCGTCCTGTCGTTTTCCGGGTAGGTTTTTTCCTTTGGTCTTCACAAATATTTCTGGTGTTCCTTGAGCTGAGAAAAATGTTTGCAAGTCCTTTGTTATGCTCCCTGAACGTATTTCGCGCATGTATCATAGAATATGAGCCGTGGCGCACATTTATCGTGCAGCCAGCCGTTTGTTGTTGCGACGTCTTTTCCAGAAGAGGATGTTCGTTACTTGAGGACTCTCCCCGCGGGGCGCATCTGCTACACGCAGACGGTGGTGAGTTGCGACACCACGAGTTCCTGACCATTCCCAGGGACTTCCCGCAGAGGGTTGATGGCGAGCAGTGCGTCACCACAGTCCCGAGAACCCGCGCTTACCCGTGCGTTGCTCAGCCCTGTCCAGAGAAAAAGGCATCCTGGTGGTTGAGCCGATGGCGAGTGTTTGGACTTTTAAGACCCCTCGGAGGAGGCGACACTCACTTTGGCTCCAGCTTTCTCTAGAAGGCACCTCCGTCCCGACCCGACAGGGGAAATCGGTCGTTGTCTTTTCCTGTCCTCCTCTCGATCTTTTACTGTCCGATCTTCTTTCTCACTACTGTCCTGTCTGCTCCTCGTTTCCCGGATTTTCTTCTTTTCTTCAGGGGCGGCTAGGATTAACCTTGTGCGGAGTAGTTACCTTCAGCTGTCCCATATTTAGTTATAGTCGTGGTCTACAGCTGGCGAGGGCAGAACCTGGCCACAAGTCGAGGTCCCCGTCCCCTCCTTGGGCTCCATGGTGGTTGGCTGCCACCGCGGCTGGATACAAAACTTTTTATGGGTACTTCCTTTCTTGCAACCGACTGCCCTCCGAAACGAGTGCGCACCGATGTGACTGCAGATTTCTTCAAATAAAATTTACTGTTGTTTAGGTCTAGTTAACCCGAGTTTAATTGCAAAAGCTTCGTTTCCTCGGCATGTCGTCTACACAGCGTCTCTTTACGACGCTCTCGAGAACTCAAACCGTTCGCTTCCGCATTTCAAGAGCCACTCCTGGACGTGGCGCGACTTTTTCTAGCCGCATCTTCGTTACGACGCTTCTCGGGTGATGCGGCGTGTCTTCTGCGGTCTCTTGAGCGCGTTCCCTCTTCCTGGCTTCGTTCTTTCCTTTTTTCCTCTCTTTCGCGCTCTCCGTAACAACTAGAATTCACTGAGGCGAAGCGAATATGTACATATACCCCCCGCGAGGCGATGTCTCCTCTCCCTCTACCTTGATGTGTGCGCCGAGGTATCGGCGTGCCGCGGCCGATGGCCCTCGCTGCGTCCTCGCTGCCGACGCAAACTGATCGGGGCTCCGCCACCGCCGCCGCCCACGTTTTCACTCGGCGCGATGGCGTGCCCTATATATATGAATATATTTTTCCCTGCAAATCCAGCTGCGTTAGAGATTTTATTTTCTCTTGTTTGATTATTCTTTTCCCTTTCGGGGGCATATAATCATGCCAAGGAATCAACATGTCAAGTGTGTTACAATGAATCAAAAGAAAACAAACAAAAGCAACCCTGCTCTCCGCGTGTCTACATATGAGTATCGTCAACATACACAGCAACGTGCCATTCCGGAACTTCGTCAAAAGCGCAACTTGGCGCAACTTTAAGCAACAACGGTTTCGGAACATCGAAATCACGACTTCAGGGTCGCGGGCACTGTGGCTGCGGGTGGAATCAGCGATATGCCCCAAAACGGCATCAACGCATCGTAACATATCTCGCCCAAAAAAAGATGTTCGCC
Source organism: Amblyomma americanum (assembly GCF_052857255.1). Classification (NCBI taxonomy): domain Eukaryota; kingdom Metazoa; phylum Arthropoda; class Arachnida; order Ixodida; family Ixodidae; genus Amblyomma; species Amblyomma americanum. The sequence continues at coordinate 137,458,454 of NC_135502.1, forward strand.
TGCTGCAAAAAAAAAATTATTTTTTTTATTTCGGGAAAAGGCTGTTATAAAAACAGCTACTTAAAACAAATAGTGATTAATATTCAGAACAAGTGATTTCACAAACTGCCCAGACGGAAATGTTCGTGTTATAACATCTACTGATTGATTTACAGAGAAAGGGCTGAACCAAACAAAAGTTGCCTTTCCCCCCGTTCAGGGAAGAAAACCGGTTATTCTTCCGGTTAACCTCCCTGCCTCTTCTCCTCAAGCAAAAGTTGGTCACTGAAGAGGTCCCTTTATTTTTACGTAAAAAATATTGTATAACCACATTCTCATTGTGAACAAGTGCAAATACGATTAAAATATCGGTCTCACGCTTGTCGGTGCCGGCTTAACAATTCTGGGCGCATTCACTGTCTGCGCAATGGAAAAATACCTGCATACCCGAAGGATAGAAAAAAGAAAACAAATGCGTGTACGACGCCGAAAAAAAATGGTTCGGCACGTTCGTGAGCAAGAAATATATAAAAATCAACATACGCGCTTGTGATATGTGCCTAATTTTTTTTTAATATGGCGCCTAAAAACGAAGATTTACAGAGCCCCAGCAGCACAAGGTGGCTGGCCCATGCGGGTACGACATGGGCAATGAGGCTGGTGGCTGCCCGCAATAAACATACATGGGTCCCTCGTGGGCACCGTGCTGGCAAAAACGTTCGGACTGCCCATTTTATGCCTGAGTGGGCCCCTCGTCAGCTATGCATGGGCTTAAAAAGAGCGGGTAGCCCACCTGGGTTCCAGCACAGATACATGCGGATCAGGTGAAGTGTGGGAGCCCTACTTGGGGCTGCCCGTACAGCACGTTGAGGTAGCCACGGTGGTTTTGTGTGGGAAAGAGATAGTATTCCCGCCTTCTGCCAAGATGGGTGCCGTGTGGAGAATACAGGGGTTAAACTTTGGGCTTCACAGTGGCGAAGCGTTATAGGCATGCGCTGTTTGGGCTGCCTGAGCAACACCTACGTTGGTCCCGTATGGGCTAGGCGTGGGCGCATTTGTCATTCCCGCATCTTCCCCGCCTGTATCTTAAACAGGGTATGAAAGACCTAAGCACCGGCTGCATGCAGTTCGTCTGCATAAAATATGGGGCTACAAGATGGTGAAGTGTGGGCAACCCCAATAGGGGCTGCCCATGCAGCACCCTCAACGATCCAAAGAGGCTAGCTGCGTGTGGCAACCATTAATATTCCCGCCTACAGCCGAGAAGGGTACAGCGTAGAAAATACATGGGCGGCGCCAATCCCTGCCAATTCCGCATATTCCCCACCTACATATCTGGTAGAAAAGGGCTAAGTGTGGACTATGCAGTGGCAAAAATGTCTGTGCATGAACCTGGGCCATACGATGGTGAATTGCTGGCAGCCCCGATGGGGGCTTCCCGTGCATCACTCTGACGACATTGAGTGTGGAAACAAGTACTATATTTCTTTCTGCAGCCTTTGTAAGTCCTGCGTCGATTATTTTAGAGTTTTCAGTGCAGAAACATCACGCGTAATTTTGGCGATCGTTGCCCGACGCCACATATTGACATTTAGTCCCACTGACATTAGCCTGGCTGCATACCCTACATCACATGTAAAAGAGCTGCATGGGTGAAGTGCGGGCAAATATATGCTCAGTATATGGGTTGGACCACTCAGCACGTTGATGAAGCAAGACGGATGTGGGCAAATGTCTTGCATTCCCCGCATTCAATCTAAATAGATACTACATAGAATAGGTAATTAAGCATATAATTTAAGTTATATGCGCTTCAATACAAAAAATCATATAAGTAGACGAACTCTGGCTGTCAGCAATAACTGAGACGGACCCCTCTTCCGACCTATATTCTGGTATACTCTCGCACAAGTTATTCTTGTCAGTTTTTTGAAGAATCATTTGATAATTTGAATTTTTTACGGTCTGTTGATGTTCGATTTAATGAGCTTTTGCAGTGATACACATTTTGTTGAAAGCTACAATAGAAGCTTAGTGTTAAATTTTTTTGAAGTTCAGTAAAGCAGACTTGTTCTGGGGATCTTATCTTTGTAGCATAAGCCAAAATGCGGTTTAGGTGAAACTTGGCGTTGTGCTAAAAAGTATGCGGTGAAGCTCATTAATCCGGTCTGTAAAAGACAAGAAAGAAAAGAGAAAAGATGAGAAACCAATTTGTAAGGTTGTTCTGCACGAAGCTGAAACATTGTCGCCTGCTTTTGACATGAAAAATGCACGGCGATGATACATGGAGGCCCGAAGCGCCTTAGTCTAACTGCAATTTTGAAATTGTTCGCAGTAAATATCTGCCATGACACGCGCAACGCTAATAGCCACGCGTCAGCGCCTAACGTGTTTCCCAACGCCGTTCAAGTCCAGCGCGCTGGCTACCAGGTCACGTGGCAGGACAAAGAAAATTCTCCCCCCCTCTTCTAGTTCTGTGCATCCCGGCGTGAAATCCGGCTAGGCCTTACGCCGTGCCGTGCCGTGGTCCGTGCTGCTGTTGTTCATGTGCTGTTTGTGTCTGATTTCAAAATTCTTGCTCCAAACTCGCGTTTGGGTCCCCTGCTTGTCCTACCTTCCCAGAAAACAACGTACCTCCCCAGGTTCGCCCAGGTAGGATGGAATGTCCCAGTCCCAGTACAACATTTATCGAACGCTTCCAGGCCGTAGAGGCAGGACACAGAAACACAAGTAAAAATGCAGTGCAGTTTCTGTTCCTGTAAATATCAGCCTTATCTATAGAAATAACATAATAATTCAAGATCAGACGGTGAAGTATCTCGGAGTTATATACGACTCTACTCTATCCTGGCAGCCACACATTGAGCAAGTTTCTGCAAAAGGAGTTCGGGCCATTGGCATCCTCCGCAGGCTTTGTAGTGCTAGGTCATGCATGAGAAGGCATGCACTTCTGATGATTTATAAAATGTACGTCCGCTCAATTTTGGAGTTCGGGTGTGTTTTATTCTCAGGAGCTCCTGCCTATAAACTTCGCCTTCTTGTGCTGTTGTAGCGTGAGGCGTTGCGCCTTTGTCTGGGGCTTCCAAAACATGTCGTCAATGATGTTCTGCATCTTGAGCAGCGAATATTATCGTTATCAGCTAGGTTTCGAGTTTTAACAGTTCAAACATTTTTAAGTTTGTGCGACTCACCTCTTCACACTTCCAGTATAATATGTTTAGTCAACCTTTCGCCTTTTTTAGTTCCGCCTGGTCTCGTTTTCATACTCCGCAGAAATGTTACGTTCAGTCCCTCCTTGATCCCATAAATAGTCACTTTACAGATGTCCGCCAAATGTATAACAACTCATCATCTGTCTAGATGGAATTCGATGACATTTTCCCATCGAATGCAAAGCTGCAGCCCTTCCCGCTTCTTCAGGGTCTGTTGCAGGTCCACCTAAAGTCCTTTGCCTCCCATGTTCTTATTGCCACCTATTTCTCGCAGTATCGCGAAAAGGCAGGTGTGGAAATTTTTCCCCTTTACTAGATTGGTCTTTTTCTCTCCGTCTTCTTGATTTGACTCCAATTTTTCTGGCTGAATTATTAGCAGTAATCTTAGCCTTACGAATATTAGAAACTACCGTTTCCCAGGTCGTGGTTATGGCAGACTCTCCATTTGCTCTTCACTATCCTCACCCACTGAGTTTCGGGCATTACGCCTCTTTAAGTTCCTGATTCCGCTCCATCTAAATTCGGTAAGGTTGCTTTTGGGTCCAGGTCACATGGGCTTTCACTTAAATGAGGTTGCAAATTCCTCAGCAAGAGCCTCTCTCTGCGGCGAAATTGTTGCTGTCCTGCCAACGTGTGCATATAAAGCGGCGGTGAGGTTTCGCAGCTACACAATATTTCAGAAATTTGCTGCCTCGACTCTTACATCATCTCCTGAATATCAGCATCTTCTGCATCCTTGGAGTAGCAAAGACTGGCGCTCACGCAGACTAGAGGTCTCTTTCACACGCTTGCGTTGCCGGGTTCCCCTTCTAAATTTTTCCCTTCACAGCTCTGGACTGGCGGCTTCCGCACTAAGCCCTTTTTGTGCCGAGCCTCAGACAATAGACCATTTCCTGCGGTTCTGCCGCCGCTTCTCTCAGTTGAGGAAGCGTCTATTGCAAATTCCATTTCATCAAAAGGGCTTGCCTGTGTCTTCCGCGGTTGTTCTTTCCATTGGCGCTTCTTTTCTTGGACGAAGCGACAGGAGTGTGCGCTCTGCTGTGCAAAATTTTCAAGAAACGCAGCGATTCCCATTCAAATTTCTTTTTCCCGCTCTCAATCAGTACGATATTAAAACATTACAGGCATTGTATACTATTATGCACATTAAGCCATTGTCCCGTCTTCGATCTCCAAGTTAACAGGACTCTTATCCTTCCCTCTTCCAATCTATCAGACTACATACTATAACCATTCCTTTTCCCGTCTAAACTTTCCTTTACCCAGCAATTAACCGCCTCTGTCTTGGCCACTCCCCCGTAGTGGGTATGTGCAAGCAACGTCTGAGGCCTTCCTTCCTCTGTGTTTTCGCTTCTCCCTGTCTTCTCGCTTGTACTTGTGTCGCTCAGTGCCCTCCGGTAGACCGAATGCTGACGACGCCCCTGCGGAGATATTTCCGGCAAGGTGGGCGCATTCTCAAGTAAGAAACCCCAACCAGAACTCTCAGGTGCAAGCTAGTCCTCACCAGTCTCCTCACCAGCATACATATGCACAAACGGCTCACCTTCCCGGATCAAATGGTACGCTAAAATATCCAGTGCAGACATCACATGTGGATACCACAGATGAAGACACAGCTTTAGACAATGCAATCGCGGAGGTTCGCCGCCGACAAGACGAACTCACCCAGCGCCGGGAACAGCGTCGTTCTGAATCCTTTCGAAGAATTCTAATAACTTGAGAGCAATTATCAGAAGAATCAACTCGAGTAAGAACTGGGCCACAATCAGGTTCCGACCACCTGTTAGACGTGACTACACCGACAGTAGATAAGGTATTAGCGCTGATGAGGCAGGTGACATCCGTCATCGTGGAAGCTCATCGGCCTTGTTATAGATAGCGCATCATAATCTATTTTGGTGCAGTGGAACTTTCGAGGATTCACTAATAAGCCCTCTGAAGTGAACATCTGCCCTCGCGACGGAAAGCTGAAGGCATGGGCGTTCCTACTGCAAGAGCATAATTCACTTCCACGCCTTTCAGGTTTCTTCGCATACCATTAACCCTCTAGCCCCGATCGCCATTGCAGCACCTCCTCCCTGAGCCCAGGTAAATCTGCAATTTATATTCAGAGTTCAGTTCCGCACACACTGCTCGAACTTTCACGATGATGCAACACACGTCAAGAGGGTGTCGCCCTTGTCGTAAAACCTGCAAGCACATTTCTTGTCCTTATTTCTTTTTATATTCGTCCTGGCTCCACATGTCCCAATCTGGGACGGGTTCGTGTTCTACGTCCGACCAACTCGGGTATCCCTATTCTAGTTGGTGGTGACTTCAACGGTGCACACACTGCGTGGGGTTACCCATCGGATTCTTCAAGGGGCGCACACATCCAAGGAAGCTTTTCGGATCATTCCTTTTAACTTTTAAGCCACCCGGGTACTTCAACCCCCCACGAGGTGGCCCGTAATCACCTGATTTGACTTGGTGCTTCGGCCCCGGTAACCCTCGCTGGGCTGTTGATCTTGATACTTAGGATTGCGATCACAGCCCTATTTTATTTCCCTCACGCCTACGCGTCTACGGAAAATACGCCGAACTGTACGAATAACATCATAGAAATCTGTACGCGCAGGCAATCATTTATCTACATTCAACACCTCTTCAGCCCTGTCTACGCTCTCTGCTGTTCACGCTACTCATACTATTACCACTACTGTAAATGAAGATGTCCCAAACCCGGACATACATCTCCCGAATCTGTGGGCTCTTCGTCGCTAGGCGGATCTTTACGCTACTCGTCACCCCGATGACCTATCGGCTCTTCCTACTCTTCACCGCGCTACCACACGGGCGCGGGGCTATGCAAAGCGGCTGGGCAGGTAACGCTGGGCGGCAGGGTGGGCCGACCTGCCCTCTACGCAGGGAAATCGACATCTCTGGAAAGTGTTTCACGCCATGGAGCGCAATTCTCAGGTTGCAGGTTACACAGAGAGCATTCGCCTCGCGTTAAATGTGGATGAGGACACATTTCCACAACAAGCGGCCCGTCAATTTTTCCAAACCTTGCCTGCACCGCTACGTCTCCACCTGACTTATCGGTTACAGAACCCTCCGATGGGATTACTTTTGACCTCACAGTGGCAGAGCTGCTGGCCTCCATTGAACGTTTAAACACTACTACTACTCCCGGGCACGACGGCATACCTAACCCCTTATTCCAAAACTTGGAAGGGAGGGCTTTGCAAACCCTACTTGATACCCTTAACGAAGTGTGGCTTTATGGCGTCATCCCGGGAGACTAGAAGCATTCTATTGTGCTTTCAATACCCAAGTCAGGTCCGCATCCAGTATCTCTCGGCCCTTCGTCCAATTTTCCTTACGCCTACCAACTGCAAGCTTTATGAAAACATCCTAGCCGCATGCATGTCGTGTTGGCTAGAATCCCATGATTGTTACCCAGATTCCCAAATTGATTAAAATTGGAACGGATGACGGCCTTGCAACTTCGGATGCTGGTGTGCTTGACCACTCTCCGGAGAGTCACCTTGTACGAACGGTAATCGCTACAGACATAATTACGGCATATGATAACATCCTTCACTCTGGCAATCTTTCTTCCCTTAAAACTTTTGGTCTCTCTCACCGGTTCCTCCTCTCCATTCACGCCTTTTTAGCAAATCGAACCTTCAGCGTGCGTGTTCACGGAAAGCCCTTTGGTAACATCACATCTAATAGAGGAGTGCCGCAGGGCTCCGATCTCGCCCCCACATTATTTAATGTGGCTTTAATTCCTCTTGTTCGAGCCGTAGAGACTATCCCTTCTATCCACGTGCTTGCGTATGCCGATGATATAACCTTGTGGTGCTGTCATCTAGATGCGTCTATTCATCAGTGGCTCCTTCAGCACGCGCTGGATGGGTTGACATCTCTGCTCCCACCTCTGTGTCTAACACACTCTCCTACTAAATTATGTTTCATTCGCATTGAAAACAAAAGCCGGCTTACGGAAAGTTCCCCCTTTAAAATTTACGGTACATAATTCTCCGATTCCTCAGGTGGAAACTGTTCGCATTCTTAGTCTTTTCCTCCTTACATCTGGGACTGGCACCCCGTGGCTGACAGCCACCCGTAGATCGGCTCACACTACTCTAGGTCTGATTCGTCTCATAGCTATGCGCCCTGGTGGCGCACGTGCTCATACGGCCCGCCATCTTGTGCGCCCTATCCTTCAGCCGCGGATAGTATATCAGGCACAATTTCAACGTCTCACCCGCAGACAGCGGGACTCCCTTGAAGCTATCAATCTTGAGGCTATGCGCGTCATAACATATCTTCCTCGTTTAACACCCACAGCTGTGCTGCAGGAGTTCGCCCAACTTAATACACTCAGTGAACTCATCGACAAACGGGTGGCAAATAGAGCTCGAAAACAGTGTCTCTAACTTCATCGTTTAAAGACGCTTCCTCCGTGGTCATATTGCCAGATCACTGACAATCGGCCCACTGTTTCCCCGTTGGTATCAGCAGCGTATCTGCCTGAAGGGTGCATATTATACACGGATGCATCACATTCTGCAGAGAAGGGAGTTACTGCTGTCTATAGTCCATCTCATCCGCATCTCTACTGTCGCGCGACGTATACTGCGGATACGTGCACTCCCATGGCATTGGAAGTTTAAGCCATTTATAATGGCATTGCTTCCCTTCCGCTCGTTCGAACATTCAATACAGTTCATATTTACACCGACTTCAGCGCAGCCCTTAAACAGCTTAAGGCTGTTCGACGGATATTCCGGATTACGTAATCAATTCATGTGCTCTGCGCAAAGTATCCATGTCCTGTGCGCATACACTGGATTCGCGGCCATGCTCAGTATCCACATATCATTCAAGCGGATGTTATGCTTCATCTTCACATCAGACGATCCGCCACCTTCCCCTTTTACCCCAGACTCATTCCTGTCCCATGTTTTCGATTCCGAAGTTTTGCGCCAGCGAACACGCGCTCTAATTCCTCCATGTTCGCACCCTCTCCTCCATAGTCTTACTTGACAGGAGGAGGTATCCGTGCGGCGGATTCGAGCAGGCGTGGCTCTGACACCATCTGTCCGTTATCGGTGGCGTGCCAATGATCTGCCAGCACCTGACAGGTGCCCTCACTCTAGCGCTGCACCGGACATTTGTGATGTGCGGCACTTGTTGTGGACGTGCCCAGCGACGGCTGCTATGAAAACGGCTCCTCAGGGAGGTGGGCCTGCGGAGGAACCGCGAAAGTGACTACGTGAAGTGGACTATGAACAACCGTTTCATCAGTGACCTCTGGGGCTACCTCAGCGCAACGGGTATTCACTCCTCCTTTTAACTTTCTATCCCGTACATTCCTTCCCATCTTCTTTTTTTCAACTTATGCCTCATGGCACACTTCTCGAATAAAAAAAAGCAAGCACTTTTCTTTTTTCTTTTTGTGGAGGTTAAAACATTTCTCGTGTAATTTCAAAAATTTCATGGGGATTTTTAGCAAGAATCATTAACACATTTTCTTAAAGGTGATACGGAAAAAATGCAAACTTGACGGCACAACGCACAGGGTGAAAGAAAAAGTGAAACCCGCACCCTCATGCCAGGAGCGAGTCCAGAGCTGGCCGTTCAGCTCCAAGGCTACACAGCAACAACCAGCACACTGGCATAGCCTCAGCTCAGGCACTTTCTTTCTCTCTCTCTAGTTCCCTCCCCACATTTTCACGAGTCACTAGAGACCCCCTTCAATGCAGCCAGGCTTTAAAAAACACCAATATGAAGTATTGGGCTAGAGGGAAGCATTTTAAGGTGATATTATAGCATGAGAACAATGCTTTTATCCTTCTTTTCTCTAGTTCCCTTTTCACATGGCACTCCTCATAAACAATTATATCAGAAGAATAACCATGTCATCCTTCTGCAGTAATGCCGATGTCACATGGAACTCCTGAGAGACTGCTCCAGCAAAGGCGTCTTATTTCACTAGGTTAAAAGAATAAGAATGGTGTTATATAGTGCAGCTATGAATGCGCTTTAAAGAAGAAACATCAATTGGGCTTGACAGCTTCTCTTGTAAGCTTCTCTTCTGCGGCCTCTCACTGAATAACATATGTAAAAACAGCGCTAATTTTTACTTTTGTTACACAATGTGCACAAACTAGCCCAGCAGGAGGTACTGTTAAACGAACCTCTCACTGCAGTGGCAATATTTTTACTGCCTCTAAATATGAGTTGAAAATAAGCACCGTCTACTGCAAACTACTTCAGGGTCTGTTCAATCATAGCCTGTGCACAAAAAACTACAGGTGCTAAATAAAAAAAGGTTAATGTTCACCAAAAATTGATTCTTCGGTTATTATCATGGTCAGTTTTGATTTTTTTTGCGATTTCGCTTGCTTGGTGGTGACACTGTGCAAGTGCAGTGAATATGCTTGCTCTAATGCACTTAGAGGAAATTAGGAGCTTGTAGTAACCTGTTTGACTCAACCTTTCAGCATGCTACCTGATATCATAATTAAAGAAAGCTTGAAAGAAACTGCATATTATATGGACACCTTGCGTCTTCTCTCAAATGATGCCTTAGACATTAATGTACGTGGAATACCCCGTAATATTTGGTCTATGACTGTTAAATAATTTATAATCGTCTTTCTTTTTGTTGTTTTAGTATTATCAACCGAACGATGGCTGCGACGTGTAGTTGGTTTTAGGCAATGAGAAAAGGCAGAAAACTGGTAATGTAGCTGCTGATATGGCATTTGTTGTCATTGCAGCTTTTGAAACAGGCTGTTCTAGATACTGTAGTGAAACAAAACTGCATATCAACGTTTGTATTGTAGCCTTTTCCATGCCTCAGCAGACCTAAAGTCAACCAGGCATCACAGCCATCATTGGGTTGATCAAGCTTTAGGGAAGGGAATGGAATTATGAAAAATTTATTGCTAGGCAAATATCACTTAGGGATTCATGTATTCTAATGTTTAATGCAGCATTTTAAAAAATTATGTGACCAAACACACGTGTTTATAAGCCTTGAAACGAATTTTTTAGGTGTTGCACATTTCACTGTTCTCAAATTGCAGAGGTAGCAGTGCTTAGTACTACTTGCCTTCTTTTTGTTCTTCTCTTTTCATTCATTGGTTGTGCCCTGTTTTCATCTGGTATTTTGTGTTGTGTCATCGCGTAGTGCAACATCTTCTTTTTCGTTTGAGCATCACTTTTCTTCGGTGTGTTTTTTTTTTGTGGCAGGCCTCATGACAGCTGGCAGCTTTCCTTTCATTTTTGCATTGTCCTGTGATTCTGCTCATGGTACTATACAAAATACGGTTTACTGAAAGGCTGAATTCTAAATTTTACAGCATCATTTAGGTGCCCTCGTAATATTTAGCATATGCCATTAATGGTGAAGCCTACTGTTGCCAAAAATCTTACAGTGACACAAATATGTTTCACAAGTGTAGGGCATGCTTTGCTCTCGTGTAGAGTTTGGGCATTTACGATGTATAGTTGGTAAATAGTTTTTTAGTTGACGACTGACACAGTGGCCTCGCTGGATGACTTCTGTAATAAAATGAGGGGTTAGAATTTGTTTTTCTCACTGCTGATAAGCGTACATCGGCGCTTATTATGCCTTCTTCAACAGTCATGTCTTTTTTGTTGCTTTCGTTAGGATACTGAGGCTCAAATGAGCGAGCATCTGTAGCCAAAATACTAGTATAACTTTGTGCCGTTTGCCAGCTTTTTTATAATGTGCATACCTGCTCAAGCAGCGAATAATTTCAGGTCTCAGTGGTCCTTCATTTGCTTTTGCTTTTCAGCCTTTATGCCAGATGTCAGATTTTGGAGGATAGTTTGTCACAGCCTTCATCATTGAAGTAGGTAGCACAATGTACCAGCCGTGACAACTGGTCATTATAACTAAGCACCCCACCCTCAATTTAGGTGCACACCTAAGCTGAGATCTGAAGGCAACTTTTGTGAGTGGTGGCACGTGAAGTTGTATGTTTACAAGCATATTGTTACGGAACACTTGAAACTTGCCTTGAGCTATAGGGTTCAAATCATATTTTTGCTTGATGTCAAACTCGCTCAATGGCACTTTCATTGTGAAAATGAGTATAAGGCTTGAAAAAGGCAGCCGGGCTTTTCATGGAATGTGAATGGTGCACACTGAAATTCTGCTCTTGCAGCAAATCATGTGGGTCATATGGGAGGTTGCGTTAAGAAGTCATGAAGTATGCAAATGATAATGATAATGCACACTTATTACCATTTTGAGGTCCTTGACCAATTTCTGTCTTTTAAAGGCAGTGTAGTAAAAATAAACTAAAGTGCACCAGAGCCGCTGGAAACCATTTGTGTGAAGAAAAGGCATACTGAATAAGCTCATGACAATTTGATCATTTTGCAAAATTTCAAAATGACAGTTTTACTACTTCATTATGAATCTGTAGTCTCTAGTATCACATAAGGTGTATTGACGGCACTTGTCTGAATTTTCTTTGGTCATCAGTTTTGTTTCTCTTTATATTTTGTATTTCTTAGCATGAACACCACAGGCCATGCACTCCTGTATTACTTTGCATAAGGAAACAGTGGAAAGTCCAGCGCGTATGCGTGTGTGCCCCTCGTTGAACACTATTCTCAGGCCCTAAGTTGTTTGCCTTGGAATATATCAATAGCTCATGCGCATCTTGTTCAAAAAATGTTAAGTAATGTTTCGTTCAATTTTGACTACAAGAAATTTGCTAACTAGGCAGCATGTTCAGGACACATTAGCTTTACTGCAGGTCAACCGGCATTAGTGACTTGTTTGACAAGGGGATGGGCAAGAACTGTAAATAGAAAATTAGTCTTAGCAGTCACTGCGTGTTCTTTTAAACACTGGCAGTGATCCAACTATTTTTATTATCAGTATTTGCTGCTACACATACTAATCTGCGATTTAAAGGATGAAGTCAATTTTTTTCTGTAATTGTGCAGTAAAAGTTGAAAATTCTAGAATACAAATCAAACAGTTGCCTTTGGTACTTCACACTGCTATCAGAACTACCCCTATTGCGTGGTGCTATCAACGTCTAGGTGTAAGTCTGGTTTTGGTATGAAACGATATCATTTCTTACTTTCTTAAATCAACAGGCGTTAAAGCATACTGCCGCTGTGAAGTGTACAAATACAATTGTTATATTTCTGGCTGCGAATATGGCAAAGAATTTTTATACGCGTGTTCTTTTTTCTGTTGGTGCATCTGAATTCAAGGTAGTGAAGGCAATATCTGACACCATGAAGGGAATCGCAAAGGATGCAGTACTTCACAAGAGGACTGCCACTACCATCTAGTCAACAGAAGCAGTTGTACAATGCAGTTCCAGTGGCAAGTGCTCAGGAGGTGACAGCGGAAGGCAAGGAAAAGGTTCTCCACAAGGCTAAGCATAAACGGCTGGGATAGTTGGTTCCGGCAGAACGCTGAGACATTATTCTAGCGCACAAAAATATGTCGGGTGTCCTGGGTGTCTATTCTCTTCGTTCGTGTTTTGTGCGCTGGAGTGATGTATCATAATTCACTGAGGTGAAAAATGGGTGCACTGAGAGTTAACTGTTAGCTTTAGCTGTATGTATATCAAAGGCATGTACTCACTTCATCAGTGTATGTGAGAATTACGACTCATGTTTGTTAGTGGTTTGTAATATAAATCCGACAAACAAATGATAATTACAAACATGCAAGCCGAGACCAAATAATTGTAGACGTCTTCATGTGAAATTTTATTTACAGGAGTTTAATGGATGGGTGCTGTTAGCTCGTGCGAGGATAAAAACAGCTTAAAAGCCTTGGCTCTGGTGCAGTGCGGCAGTGCATGATCAGTGAAATTACTCATAATGAACAACTTTTAGTGAATACTCATGCCATGGAAACAGAAGACTGATTGCACTTAGCAGCCATTTGCCCTGAAGCTTGAATTTTAAGTGCTGAGGTCAAAATGATGCTGATTCAGTATAGGCATTCGTGAGTGCCGCCACATTTGCCATCGTCTTGAATCCTCTGGTCGTCTCTACTTAACGATGAAAATTTGTATGCTATAACTTGTAGCCATCACTGAAAGCATTTCGCATGAAAACAGGCTTGAATTTAATGCTAGCTGGCCTATTGTTTAGCTGACATATGCCATGATGGAAGTGACTGTTAGAGTCCATCAAGTACAACATTTTGAGCCCCTATTTCCTCTTACCTTCTCTGCTCTCCTGTCCAGCTGCTATTCAAATTTCTGCAAATCACGTTCTAACTTCGGCTACTTCAGTTTACAGGTAGAAAAAATTTGGCTACTTTTTACTCCAGAATAGGTGTGTTTGAGCTCTTTTTTGCTAGTTTGGCTGCATGCTTGGTGAAAATAGTATGTGGCATTGAATATGACAAAGCATATCTTAGCCACTTATTTACCACTTAGCAAGGCCGGCCCAGTGGGGCATGTAGAGATGGCTTGAAGCGGGTGCAATACTTTGCTGCATACATGTTGGGAGAGATCATGCGACTTGTGTGTTATGTATATGTGTGGCAGTAAACATTGCTACTTTGGAAAAGGCGCCGCCCTGCCATACAGTGTCGGCGAAGCTTAAAGAATCCCTCTTGGTCTAATTTAATTTGGAGCCCTCCACAACATTGTCCTGAAGCCGTTATTGTTATTTGCCTTGCTTTGAGAAGCGGGTCTTGCAAGTGATCTGCCTGCTTAGAACCAGTCAACTGGTTAAGCATATTCACTTAACACGTAATCAACTCGGATAGTTTTCGTAACTAGAACCCTAATGCATGGATGCACCAAAAGAAGTGCATCTCACTGGAAGACAGGGAGCGCTAGGCACCATAGTGGGCAGTGCACAGTACGCAGAATCTACTGTGGGTATTGTATGTGTGCAAGTGTCTACAGGAACTGTTCAGTGAACTGCACCAGAAGCTCGGGATGCGCATAGCAAGTTATACCTAAACAAAACTGATGTGCGCTAAAGCAGCATTGGTTTCAATATATTCAGCAGGAAAAATAATCTGGCAGCTTTTTTTGCACACCTGTTGCGGTTTGAGCAATGTCAGGGTTGAGAGCATCTTGTTTACGGTTTCCTTTCGAATCATTCACATACCAGCCTTGTCGTTTTGTATGTAGCATTCAGCTTAAAATAAATTTCAGCAGTCGGCTTTTTATGCTTTGCTGCCAAAATAGGCAGAAATGAAGAGGAATGGTCTTCTAAATACAGGCAGCCTGCCAGTGCTTTACTGTTCGGCACCCTGTGCGCATAACAAATCTCAATACATTGATTTTGTCAACCTGAAATATACTGGCATCCAATAATTTTTTTAGAGGGAACTACATCTTATCTCCTTTTCCTTTTTGTGCCCATATTTAAGGGCATCTCCTAATCATTTTTCCAATTCTTTTATTCCTCTTAATTGCTTGTTTTTTTTCAGCAGTACAATTTTTTATAAAACTATTTCGCTAGTTTACCAAATATTAGAATCTCTGACTCTGGTAATGAATGAAACTACCCGAAATTCTAGAGTACTGCTGATACTCCCAGAAAGCTTGACTTTGTGTTACAAGGACTTTCATGCTCAATATCAGCTGCAAGGCCAAAATATCATAGGAATTCAGATTATGATGCAGCAGAACCCAGTTGTGGTGTAAATATATGCAGTTAGCTATGAATACAAAAGAAAAATACTCAACGCAATAATTCACACTTCCATACACAGAGCATGATGACGAGCAGGGGCGAGGGTGTAGGCACCTCAAATCGTTTTTCGGCATCTTCTCCCTTATCTGTGTTCATCGTCACACTGTGTGAATGAAAGTGTGAAATATTAGCTCATCCAGCAACTGATTTCAGCAAATGAATGCAAGTAGGGTGCTTTATGTGAGTAGTATTCATTTACTATAAACCAGAAGACATCTCATTTACTGCAGAGGCATTGCGAGTCGTATTCAATGTGTAGTATATGTTTGCACCACTGAGCTAAATTTCATGACAGTATTTGCTAGTGGTCTTTGCACATTGATTATTATACTGTATATCACACAAATTCGTAATTTCGTTCTGTTCTTCAGGCATTGTGGCTGCACAGCTGGAGTCAAGCTGCTAATATGGAAATGCAACATATTCGACTTTGTCAGAAAAGGTGCACGCAATGATGAAAGATGCACCATCTGCACTTTACTACCAATTTTGTCTACCAATAAAGCTGACGATGCTTTTGAGCACATGTGAGCATTTTTTCTTTCTTTACGACAGGTGCTTCCTCTTCATCCTCGCAATAACAGAAATGGTGTGGTTATGTGCATGATTCAGTGTACAATCATGTGAAAAATTATGACACTGAGAGTGTGTGCCACACTATGCCTAACTGCGTGCAGGCGCCATCTGATGAAATGCTCGTGCCCTGAAGACCGGCGCAGCGAGATTGTTGAATGTCAGTGCACCTGTCTCGACATCTGGAGTGCTTGCCGTTTTACACCATTTGACGTGCGTTCGCAGGGATTTTTTAATATTGGTCACGATAGTATGTCCAAACTCTCGGCATCTCTATCAACATATTGTACGGTGCACCCACGACACCAAATCCACTGGTACACCGAGCACACCAGGAAACGCTATATCAAAGAACACCAGAGCCGGTATCAAGGATACGGGTCACAGCGCAGAATACCAGAGCAGATCACACTAAAGCACACCACACTACGCCACATCGGGACCCGTGTCGGAGATCCCGGTCTGGTCGAAACACCACACACGGTGACACCAGAAAACACTATACCGTGTCACACCAGAAACAGGCTGGTGTTTGCTTCAACTGGGTATATTGCGCTTCTTTCAATTGTGCCTATGAACTACTGGCAACGTCTTGATTCCTTTTAACATAATTTTGATGCATAGTGTTTTGTTAAGGTGTAGTTTAATTTGAGCCCTCTGCACATGGTGAGTGCAGTTCAGATTAAGTTGGGACTTGTCTCCTATTGCGTTTGGATTTGTAGACCCGTAAGCTTCATTTGGTACTAGTGTAGTTGAATGAGGATTTTCTCTAGATATTATCTAACCTAGTACAAGCAATTAGCACAAGCATTATTCTTGCTGTTCATAGTGGCAGCTGACGGTTATGTGCTAACTTTACTCCTGTAGCTCCAGACTGCAATTTTTTAATGGTTCAAGGTGGCCTTAAAATAATGGCATCACTTTTTCATTATGTCCTATTGTTTTGGAAGCATATGGCATTTAGTCATGTATAAAAGGAAGTTAATATGTTGATGCTAAGATGGGCGTATAGAAGACGATAGAGAATTCTTTTATCAGTAGGCTGAGTCACACCCCTGTGATCATAGGTCTGTTTGAGTCCTCTCTAGATCCCTTTCTACATGCTTCTCAATTTTTGTAGACTGGCACTTGGTTCCTCGAAGAGGGAGTTTTATTAAAGATTCATTGTTTGATTTTCATGGAATAGTTCGCTTTGTATAATCTGTATAATCTATTTGAGATTAAAAAGCTAACACTCATAGGGGTGAGAAAGCTGATGAGGCTACAAAACGTATTATGAAGACTGTAGTGAAGACTCCTGTGGCCCTCAGGGACACATTGGAGGGGCGGGGCGAAAAACAAGCATTTATATATGTATAGCGCAGTTGTTGGTGGGTAGATGTGTATCTTCGGAAGGTTATAGACAGTTTGTAAACACACCATCAAAATGCATGCAAAAGCTACTTTCAAGCAACCTGGTGTGGTTTTCAGCACTTCCGTTATCAATTACTGAGTAGGCATCCAAATTTAAAGGACTTTCATACCGTGCGTAAGATATTCTATACATGTACGACCACTAAAGAAATTATAATTGAATTTCTTGACGCTGTTTCGGTTGCAGCAGTCGAACTGCTGCAACCGCAGTCGATGACTGCGACTGGATGTTGGTGTTCACAAGAGGCATGAAAATTAGTTGTATAATTTCAGACAGGTCATTTGTTGTCATTCCAGGCCATGAAAGAGGCTGGATTAAATGTCGTATTGAATTCAAACTACGTATCAGCGACTGCATTACAGTTGCTCTAGTTTTATCATGTGACCAAAACATCAACTTGACGATAGTCGTCGTTTGGTCAATGAATCTAAAACCGCATAAGAGAAGAAACTTTATTACAAATTATTCAGCGGTTGCAGGCAAATACCACCCGGTAATTTATGTATTTTATTATCTAACGCATTGTTTGAAAGAAGAAAAGATGCAATAAAATAAATATATGTGTCTATAGTCCTTCAATGGCTCATGCACCTTTCAGTAATTCATATTATGGATATTTATGCTTATTATGGCTATGAATATTAACAGCAAAAGAAATTTGCTGATATGTCAAGCATTGCACATTGTAGCATCCCACATGGCTATGAAGCATTTTCTGGAAGTTGTGACTCTAATACAGTGCAAAGTGGTTTTTATCCACCATACTGATTATCAATTTGATGTGTTTATTTTTTCACTTTTAAAGCTGCTGTGCAGCGCAGAGTTCCAAAAGCCACCATGGAAGGTAACAGTAAAGTGGCTGCGTTTCTGCGGGGGCCAGGAGACAGGTATGGCGGTCGAATAGTGCAAATGAAGGGGGTCGACCCTTCTCTCTAGTAATTGGGGCTTCGTGAACATGAATGCCCAAAAATAGACTTCGAATGTCTTGGAAAAAAATTAAATATAAGAAGCATTCTTACTTGTATTGTAATGTCAGATACGTGGAATGTAATTTCAATAGTAACATGTACACAAAAAATACTGGCCGCCGGTGGCTGAGTGGCTGCTGGCCCGAATGACGCGGGTTCGATCCCGGCCGTGGTGGTCGAATTTTGATGGAGGCGAAATTCTAGAGGTCCGTGTACTGTGCGATGTCACTGCACGTTAAAGAACTCCAGGTGGTCGAAATTTCTGGAGGCCTTCACTACGGCGTCTCTCATAGCCTGAGTCACTTTGGGACATTAAACACCCATAAACCAAACCAAACAAAAAATACTGATGTGAAGAAAGCCTCTCTGGGTTGGCAAGGTTGGCCTTAAATGCAATTGGGTCGGTGGATCCAAAGATATACAGCTATGTGTTATATATTTTCTATATGGGTTACCATTGTTGACTTCATTGAAGGGTCCCCTAAGAAGCCCACTGGGCTGTTCAGGTAGGCCCTGTGGGGACAGCATAAGTGGACCATGCACGGGTAGCCGAAGCTGGGCCCGAATAGGGTAGCCCAATTGGGACCAAAACAGGCTAGCCCAAGGGACCCAGGACAGGATAGCCCAAAGAAGCCTGGAATAGGCTAGCCCAAGAGAACTCGGATGGGCTAGCCCAAGCTGGACCGGACTGAGCTGCGTGGTGTTATGTAGTAAGCCGTCCGGGCTGCCCTTGTGCCGCCCCCCCCCCCTCCCGGTGCCGAGTTGCAAATCCCGCACATATTCTACGCCGGTCCCCTATGGGCGTTGCTCCGGTTTTGAGCGACATTTTTCTAGCGGAGCGGGACCGAGAATTGAAGCGTAGAAGTGAAGGGTCCAGTGTTGTTGGCATCTTCAGATATGTGGATGATTTTCTCGTTTTCAACGGCACAGAAGATATGTCCAATCAGGCAAACTTGTTTAGTGTTCTGTCTTTGTTTTCTGAATGCCTTCAACCACTAATCTTGACGCATGAACTGGCTGTGAACAGATTCATCAGATTTCTTGACTTTGGTATTTATTTTTCTGCTAACCATGTGTGCTGGGCTTATGAACCGCGAGGAAACAAACCTGTTCTTCCTTTTGGTTCAGCCCACTAAAAACTAGTGAAACGTGCGATTGTTAAGTCATGCTTTTGCAGTGCTCTCGAGAAATCGTGCGAGCATAGACTGGAGTCGGTGTTCCTTAACCAGGTGACCAGGTTGAACAGCTCTGGCTATCCAAGCACGCTCTTGTTAGCGGTTGCAGAGAGTTTGATCAAAGAGAGCAGGGAAGTGGCTCGTAACCAAGACGGAGCTGACAGAGATTGGAGAAAGAATATGACGGTATTGCCGTACATGCACACCATCGTCCACCAGCTCAAAAAAATAGGAAAAAGAGCAGGAGTTCATGTGGTCTTTTCCGCACCTGAGAAACTCCCTAAACTATGCAAAAAGGTGAATTCCGCCGTCTCTGTCAGCAACTCCTGCGCTGTTAGGCACAGGCAGCCATTTGTGAAGTGCGCGAGAAACGTGGCGTACTCGATTCCATTGCCCTGCGGACGAGCCTACATTGGCCAAACAGGCAGGTGCCTCAACGAGAGGCTCATGGAACATAACAACAGCGTCATCGGGGCATCTCGTCATCTCGGCATACACTGCCGTGATTGCCAACAGTGCAAGGAACGTGCTCCTTCTTTGGGAGGAACCACCATCCTTCACAAGTACATAAGCAATACAGCCAGGGAGATTGCTGAGGCTGCAGAGATTGCAAAAAAAAAGGGATCACTGTGTCAGCACTCCATCATTGCTGTTAAGTGATAAGGAGCGTCATATCTTGCGAATTTCGGAATGAGTATTGAGGCTTCGACGTTCTTGTGCGCGTGCTGCTTTTTAGGTTTTTTAACTTTTTGTTTTTTCCTTTTTTTGTCGTGTGCAGAAAATGATGTGGTCGCTTGCGATGTGGCGCCGCTACCAGATGCTCATGATTGTACCTTTTCGTTGCTGCGCATGCCCGCTGTACATCATATATAGTCGCTCGCACAGCAATAAACTTTTGTTGAAGTCGGCGCTTTGTGGTGTCTCCCCTCGTGTCCGTGTTCGTCTTGCGCTGTGAATGTTAGCAATTCAGAGCCCCATTTGTGCTACTGGGGAACATTTTGCATTTCTCTCACCCTTCAATCTCTCTGGGTCATTCCATGCCAAACGTCCAAGACGTTGCACTCGATCATCTCCATTTTGCTCAAAAAATTCATGAAAACTTATCCTAATGTGCGTAATAAAATCCTGAAATATTTTTGCGGAAAAAATTATTCGTGAGGTGACGGCGGTTTGAATGTTTAGAAACGGCGAGAAACCAGGCACTGCTTAATAATTAACAAAAACTTCAAATTTATAGAAAACACTTCACCTGTTTTTTTTTCGTTGACATTTGCACAGATGATGCTTTTCAATATAAATCAGAGCATGCAGATTTACAGGGCACAAATATTTTAAAAAATCGAAGAAAAGTATGGAATGTGCTATGTTTGTCGTTTTTTGTTTTAAATATCAACGTGCTCCTGCAAATTCGGAAATAGCCGTTTTATTTTGCTAGATATCTAGTACATATTTCAAATGCTACAGTGATGAAACGGCGTACACCGATGCAAAAAGATTCTAAAGTTGCAAAAAGCGCATTCTGAGCCACAAACACTCGTTAATTTGACTTTGAGGTGGTCTAAGTAAACATACAACCAATATCGGGTTACGTAGACCAGTTTATAACCAGCCATTTCTCAAATCTTTCCGAGGTAATTTTTGTTTAAAGCAAGGAAAAAATTTTGAAGTTGAGCTCTCGCCCCACAAGTAGCATCGTCTCTTAACGCCTCTTCGCCGTAGAACATGGCACCTAGAATGAAACAACACTTATGGCCAATAGCGTGTTACGGAGAACAGTTTATTGCCTTTCATTTCTGAAATTTTCCCCTTTAAATAACAATTACTTTTAAAAAAAATTCAGAAATGATTAGAAATAAACTGTCCTAAGTAATCCGCCACTAGCCATAAGTGTTGTGCCATTCCAAGTGCCATGTTATGCGGCGAAGAGGCTTTAAGATACGACACAACTTGCGGCGTAAGAGTTCAACTTAAATTTTTTTTGCTCGCTTTAAATAAAAATCACCTCGATAAAAAATTCAGAATTGAATGAATATAAACCGGTAATGCTTTTATTTTTGCTTGGACTACGTCAGGCTGAAATTAACGAGTGTTTCTGGCAAAAACGCCATTTTTGCAACATTAGAACCTTCTTTTTTACTTAAAGGTATGCAGTTTCATCACCTGTAACATTTGTAATAGGTACTAGACATCTCGAAAAACAATACGGCTATTTCCGAGTTTTCGAGAGCACGTTGATATTTAAAACAAAAAAACTGCAGAAATCGTACATTTTCATACTTTGCTTCGGCTTCTAAAAATAATTATGCCCTATAAATCTTTATGCTCTGTATTATATCGAGAGGCCTTATCTGTGCAAACGTCTATGAAAAAAACCGGTGAAGTGTTTTTAAAAATTTCAATTTTTTATTAATTATCGAGGGATGCCTGGTTTGTCGCCTTTTCTAACTGTTCAAACTGCCCTCACCTCGCGAATAAATATTTTCGGCAAAAATATTTCAGGCTTTGATCACGCACATAAGGATAAGTTTCCATGAATTTTTTTGAACAAATTGGAGATTATCGAGCGCAACGCCTGGGAAGTTTGGCGTGGAGTGACCACTCTGTATTCTCTGTTCTGATGTACGAAAATCCTTAAAATTTCAACCAGTTTAGCAAAGAAGGCTGTAGAGGAATAATTTTTTTAATTTCTGGTTTAGCTTTTCACGCCGCCGGCGCCGCCACAGTCGAAAATTGGCCTTGGGCCGCCGCCGATGAATACCAGGCGCCGCGCCCCGACGCCGCTGATGCCGCCGCCGCTGTTAGAAACCGACACGGCGCACACTGCTAGCTCAGCGGAGCACATCTGATGGAGCGAGCAACGACGGCAGCAGCGTCGACGGCGGCGCCATCTGTTGCAGCGGGTCTGGGGCGTTGCTAGGCAACGGCGGCTCAAGGTCGTTCGTGGGCCACGGCATATGGCTGAAGTGCGACGATGTGACGAGCCGAGCTGGCTGGCTGGCGTAGCGTTGCTTTCGCAACAAAAAACGCAAACTTTCCAAGGGGACACGTGGTCGACAGCAAGCACGCGGACATTACTGCACGACTGGTGTCACGCTTTATTGCAACGAGAACGCTAACAGAAAGTATTAGACAAGGCTGCAAAATCAAGAAGCTAGCAAGTGGCGGCCTCCTGTTGGAAGTCCTTCATAATCACAAAGATTATAAAATGTTAGGCGTGACACATGTTGGAGAAATACCAGTGACAATCAGCCAGCATCGTTTATTGAACTGTTCGCGGAGTAATTTCCGATGATGATCTGAAGTACCTAAAAGAAGAACTCCTAGACGGACTCAAAGAACAAAACTCAGCAAATGTCTACACAATCAAAATAAGCAGCGAAAACATGGAAACACTAACGAAGCGCTTAGTTTTCATATTTTCCTGTAGTATACTATCTGATTTTGTCGAAAAAGGATACACAAACCTCAGACTCAGACCATACATACCGAATCCACGTCAATGCAACATATTCCAGATGTACGGCCACGGTTCGCAAAGACGCCGGGGCTAACGGACCTGCATCATATGCGCTTCTCACGACCATCCCGCTGAAAACTGCAATGTTCAACCCCATATTTTCGTAAAACGGGAGGTAAGCCACCCAGCTCACTCACGGGCATGCTCCGCCTGGAAGAAAAAAAATTTTTACAATTAAGATCACGGAAACATACATACTCATAAAACCGCGTAAGCAACTTTCGTTACAAAATCCTAGCCACTTCACTGTAGTACAGCAAGGCACAGCATCACAGCGGCGCCTCCACAGCTCACACATAGTGAGCCTGGCGCAGGCCCACACGTGCCCCTGTTTACCGCTGGTAGTTCTGCGCCACCATCCACAAAACAGCCGGCATCAACGCCTCATCCCATGTGGAGAGGCCGAACTTGAAAACAATCGTGCGTTCTGCACGTTCGTCGAGCATTCCGAGAATGCGATAGACACAACTCCTCCCTGGCTCCCGCTGCACCGGCGGGAAAGCACTATAAAGCAAAAAAAAAGATAAAAACCCAATTACATGTCCAAAAGACCCACTAACCAAGTGTTTTAACCTTATCCCCAAGTAGTCTTAAGAATGACATATATATATATATATGCCACTGGAAATGTCGTGGACATTTCAAGAACTATTCTCACATAACAGATATCTTAAATTCATTCTTCTCGATAGCACTGTATCTCCAGGCAACTAAGCTATGCCCACAAAAAAAATACTTAAAAAGTGTCAAGTCTTTCGTTGTGAGTGAGAGAACTCAAGCAGGCTCTCTGAGGGCGCTGCAATTGTGGACCAGGGATGTGCTGCAACTCGCCGATTGGCCAAAAAACCTTATATGAGGCAGCTGCGGAAACCGTCCTTCAATTTGAAACCAGAACATTATATTCCATTTAGTACATTGAACCTCACCTAACCGTCACACATCACGAATTAGAAAGACCTTTATTACCACTACCAGAGCCATATCTTTTAGATGGGTGTTTAATGGTTACTCATCCTTGTTGGGAAATGAAAAAAACGGATGTCAGAGGCCGGATTCTAGAAGATTTTATTCTCTGAAATAATGTCTGCATCCTGAACACGGGTAAACGCACCTACTGTTTTCCAAGGAGTCGGAAAATGAGCAGCCTATGTTTACCTTTTTGTTCACCAAGTGTTTTTACTAATTTTAAATGGGAATTTCTTGACAACCCGTATCTTCCGTAGCGATCATCTGTCCTGTCATTATCAGTCTAACATGTTCATCATCTACCACCTTAATGAAACCACGGCATTGCAAGTTTGCCTTGGCCGACTAGGGGCTCTTCCGACAAAACGGCGCTTTGGAGGAAATCTTTTTGACCGGGCTCGATGTTGACGAGTTAAATTGGATGTTCACAAAATATATCATTGCCTCTGCTCAGACAGTCATTCCCCAGATTTCGGGAGTGGTACCAAAGAAGGAAAAGGTCTTGTATAGACGGCAATAATGAGAAGCAAAAAATAAGCAAAACAAATCCTTGGAAATTTTCTGTCGATAGCCAAAACAGGTGAACCTAATCAATTTTAAAAAAGTGAGGGCCAAAGCTTGATATAACCTTGATATTGCTCAGAAAACTTCATGGCAAGGTTATGTATCTCTTATAAAAATTTGTCGTACATCAAAAAGTATGTGGAAGCAATTTCGCAAACTTGATGGCAAGATCTCCCCTACAGCAATTCCTTTCCTGACGCCCCCTGATGCTCAAACAAGTATTCACGAACAGGCCGGCATACTTGGGAAGCACTTCTTCCATGTTTCTAGTTCAGTGCACTATACTAACACTTTCTTAAAGTACAAAATCACAGCACAAAAACAATGACTTCCAACGAGTGGTTACACTAACGGACCTTACAATAGTTTGATTACAGTTCATGAGCTTTATACAGTACTCACTAATGTAAACAGACTTCCCCAGGCCCTGACAAAATCTATTTAATCAAATGTTAGCCTATTGTGCAAACGCGCGGTTGAAGCGCTCTTGAAATTTTTTGACAAAATCTAGATGTCGGCGTACATGCGTGAGGTTTGAAAAAAGATAGTTATTGTGCCATTTATGAAACCTCGAAAACTGCCAACCTTTCTTACCACCTACGGGCCAATAGCGCTTACCTTCTGCCTTGTCAAATCCTTCGACAGCATAGATATTATTCGGTTAATGTTTATTCTTGAATCTCGCGAAATGCTTGACCTCTACCAGTGCGGCTTCAAAAAGGCTTGTTTACGAGAGAACCACCTTGTCCGGCTTGAAAACACTTTCCCAGAAACATTAATCCAAATTCAACGCTGTCTGGCAGTTTTCTTTGACACGGAAAAAGCTTACAATACCACCTGGACGATTGGAACCCACCACGACCTGGCAGATCTGGGCATCCTCGGCAGAAGGTTAAACTGCATGAAAATATTTCTTGTCGGAGCGCACATTTCCAATTCACCTCGTTCAAAACTGTAGAAGAACTTCACTCATGAGAACGGTGAGCCTCATGGACGCATTTTAAACACTGTAGTTTTGATTGTAAAAATGAATTCTATAGCTACAGTATTCTCAAAGGCTATTAGGTACTCAGTTTATGTCGATGACATTCAAATTGCATGCGCGTCATTCAGGTTAGCAACGTGTTAAAGACAAGTACAACTCACATTAATAAATTTGGTAATTGGTTAGACAAAAATGAATTAAGTGTTTTTGCAAAAATGAAAAACTGTAGCTATCCTTACCTCCTTCAGGAGGGGCCTGCAGCCCGAGTTCACCCTGTACCTAAATGAAACGTTCTCCTAATAAAACAAGAACATAAATTCTTGGGGTAACATTGGACAAAAAGCTAATATTCCTCCCACACATAATGTAACATCCGGTGGCATATAACATAAAGTAACAATGTAACATCCGGTGTGCCACAAGGAAGCGCGTTGGCCCCAGTATTAGCTTTAATTTTACAAACGACTTACCAGCAAGTATTTCGCAAAATATTAAACTTTTTTGCCGACGGCTGTGTACTTTATCGGGGAATTCACTGTGTCAGTGACCCTGTAAATTTCAATAACGCTTCAGCCCCAGTGACGAAGTGGTGCGAGGAATGGTAGATGACTATTAATGTTAAACACTAAGTTACTTTATCTGTAACCAGTACTAAACATTCATAAACTTCTCGGTATGCATTAAATGACATTCCCCTTGCATCGGTTTGCGAATACAAAATACTTAGGCATAACACTGACCTCTGACCTCAAATGGGATTTTCTTGTTAGCAATGCCATATCAACCGCCTTAAAACAACAACTTTTCATTAACAAAGACCTTATACTAGCCACATCTGAAACAAAGTTACTTCCATATAAAACAGTTGTCAGGCCTGTTCTAGAATATTGCAATGTTGTTTGGTTGCTTTTCACTTGCAAGCTGAATAACAATTAAAAGGAATGCAGAGGAAGTGGTCAGTGCATATTTATTAAACAAAGATTAACAGACTCAAGAACTGAACGACACAGGTTCGCAGAACTACAAAAACTTAGGAAAAACTTAGGAAAAAGCATTTGACATAATTTTAATGCGAGCACATCCCATCACACTCTTTTTCACTGCTAGGAGAAAATTCACTATTGAAGATCTCTTCTATTGTTTCGTCCCTAAAAGATGCAAACTTTCTAAACCTGCTGTAGTGTTACAAAACAACTTAAATACTTAAACCACAAAAACAATAAACGGAGATATTATAAAGTGCTTTTGGCGCATGTTGGTCTTAGCTGCCGATGTGCCATAAAACCCAACACAACAAAATACTTGGGAACTGCTTTTGTGTTGCTTTCAAGGGTGATGTTCTGGAACGGAAACACGCAGCGCGTATGCGCTTTTTTTCTTCTGCACGTCAAATGGTGCACGTGCTTTACGAAATTTTCTTGTTGCTCTTTGTTATATGATCAATTTTATGAAGTGTGTGATCCAGTATTCGTTCTGTACAAGTCAAAATGGAAATAAGAAAAAACTAACTTTTTTTGTTTGGAACCACACCGCCCTATTGTGCGCAGCAGAGAAAAGCTGCTCAATAACGGCAAAAAAATAGTGATAAGAATAGCTCTGATCGCATAATCCAAATTTTCACAAACTAAGTCAGGTTTGCTAAGGTTCTTCGAGAATGCTGGCGGTATTTAGAGTAAAAAGGCTGCGATCCGCGAGTTTATTATGTCTGTATACACAGCATTAATAGAAATGATATATTGAAGCCCTTTGACTCCACTAAATACGATGTAGAAGACGATTTTAGCAGCCAAATGCCACTCACAATAAAAGCATTGGAATCGAAAGTGAAATCGAAACAGAGCTAAAGCCCGGGTCTAAAACCTCGGAGGACCAAACTATTGTTCAGACCAGACCCTCAACGCATGGCGGCAGTGCAGCAGCTCAGCCGCAGGGCCCTATGGGAGTGTCCGCTCTTTACCAATACTTTTTTCTAGGAGTAGGTTGCGTATTTTGTTCAGTGATTAATTGCTGCGTGGACGCGTGTGAGCGTTGCTCAGCTGTAGTTGATGTCAGGACGACGCGAAAGGAACAAGGACAAGAGAGGCACAAGAACGCAAATAGACGCAAATCCTCTCTTGTCTCAGTACCTCTCTTGTCCTTTTTCCTTTCGCGCCGTCCTGACATCAACTAGACCTATGAACCAAGTAGCCCAAACCAAATACTTCTTGACCGTTGCTCAAGGTGTTAAAAGTGACCTTAGCATTCGCGTCACTATGCGTGCTTTGTGCTGTTGTCAGCAAAAAAGCAGGAAAACATCCTGTAGCCCAATATCAGTACCGTGCGAGCCAACAACAGAAAGTTGTAGAATATGGTTACCGTGTTTACAGCACTTTTTGCCGCATTGCCGGACACCGGACATTCCGGTTTGCGCTGAGCACGCCAGAAGACGTTACAGCATACCATCTCTCCCGTAACAAGTAACCGTAAGGCTAAAACGCGTCATCTTGATGGCAAATGCTCCAGCTTTTACGGCAAACAGAAATACCAATACATTTCAAACATTTCTGTGCAGTGACACGCTACATGTACTTTAACAATACTTTTCTCAGCATATCATGAGCATCATGGGCGCATTAGAAAAGCTGCCCTGGCCCGTAGACAATTTTTCTACGCAGAACACAGTAATCTTCCGTACACAGAACTCGTTGCGCTGCTAATGGTGTAGAAAAACACAACTATAAAACCTTTGTTGCTTCTTCGGGTGCATTGTTTATGGATGAATGGCTAAACCCTTTAAATCGGGCGGTGGTTCAAGCCACCTAGCAATGACATATTTTACTCTTCTCTATTTTAGTCACTAATCAGTTAACCTTCGCTTGGTTACTTCTACCCGCTTAAAATTTACTTTCCCTTCACTGCCCTTAAACCCCAATGCCTTGGATAAATCAGCCCTGCTGCTTTCCACTGTAGGGTGAAGCCCTTTACAGAAAAGTATGTGTTCAGCCGTTTACTCCTCCACTGCGCACGCAACGCACAACGTGTCTACCTCGTGGTACTTGACTGTATATGTCTTAGTCCGCAAATCTCCCCTCCTGGCCTGAAACAACAAAGAGCTTCTACTACAATTATCATAGAAATTTTCTTTGGCAATTTCCTGCTTAAAAAGTCTGTACGTTCCCAGTACTGATTTCTTCAGCATGCCTTTTTTCCACAGAGCTCTCTCTGTTTCTTTAACATTTTTCTTAACCGATAATTGCTGATTTCCCCCATACTGCTGTCCAGATATCTGCTTGTCAATTTTCTACTTCGGTTGCTCCATTTCCTATCAACATTCCTTATATACAGGTATCTGAAAACTTTCCTAGCCCACTGCTTTTTCCCATTTTTCTCAATCGCTCCTCAAATGTTGTCTTACTGCTAGCTTTTCTTCTCTCGAGCGACGCCCATCCCATATCACCCTGCACCCCCTGATTTGGTGTATTGCCATGTGCTCTCAAAGCTAGCCTCCCTACGCCACGTTGTTTAATTTCTAACCTTGCTTGAACATCTGGTCTCATGCACAGGACCGCATTACAGAAAGTCAGGCTAAGAAACATCACCCGTTTCAAGGTCCCTGCTACCACTTCTTACCTATTGTAATTCCACAGTGCCCTAATTTTTGTGACAGCTGCATTCCCACTAGCTTTATTTATTACATATTTTTCATGCTCTGTCAGATACTCAACACCGTTATTTATCCACACCCCAAGATACTTGTACTCATCCACTACTTCTAGCTTGAACTCCTGTATTCTATGCTCGCCGACTCATCAATAAATATCATGACTGCAGATTTTTCCTTACTAAACTTGAAACCTAATCTATCTCCCTCTGTACCACATATGTCTATCAACTTGTGTAGATCTTCCTTGTTGTCAGCCATTAGCACTATATCATCGGAGTATATTAGTCCCGGTAATGACTGTTTAATCAATTCTCCTTTCTCCTTATATGTAAGCACTGTGGCGCCGTTTAGTGACAGGAAGTCAAAGCGATTCAGCTCTATGACGGGGAACTTTTTATTTTCTGCAGTTACTGATGTATGCAGGAAGCGAATTACCGACCTTTTTTTAAGGAAGCAAAGAATGAAGAAACAAAGGAATATGTTAAAGCGAGCACAAAGCTGAAGAACTGCAGTGTTGCCGTTCCTATTGCAGCGGACGATGTGTTTTTTTTTTTTGAACGACGACGAACGGCATCGTTATTTGGGCAAGTGTCTTTTTGTGAGGCAGACAACAACAACAAGTTGGGCAAGAGCTGCTGGTGCTTGACTGTGAGATAAACATTTTTGTCTTACTGCAGCCTGCAAGTTCATCTCTGGTGATGCCGTTCTGCGTAAGGTGATTAGGCCAGGTGTAAGGTTAAGTATGTAGGCGCGGTTTATGGGCATTTGAGGGCGCGGTTGGCTCAGGTATGCCGCTGACCTCTCTGGGCGGAGGAGGGTCGGCAGACTGTTTTGCAGCTTGCCTACCTTTAAGCTTGCCGCTGAACGCTTTTCGGAAAAATCAATGATCGGTGAGGTCATGATCAAGATGAAATGGTCTGAAGTTCTTCAACTGAAGGTAAGTTCTCTAACCAACCACTATATACAGATCTCTGCGGTGCGACGATTCACCCGCAGAGGCATTGCCTGCAAGCCTTTTGACAGTGGTCGTATGATGGGGCTGCGCATATTCAAAATTTTCGAGTCATCGCTGGTGAAAGCCTTCATCCCAGAACAGCTCGCATGATCCAAAGGTATTGTTCGTGGTGTCGATCCAGCATCTTCTCGGCGGGAAAGGCAGGGAGAGTTTCAGGATGCAGGTTTGAGGCTTCTTTATGTTCATCGGTGTAGTAGAGAAGTAACTGGTTTGCGTGTAGCGAGAGAATCCGTCATAGAAACTTTTGCTAGTTCTTCCTCTCCTCTGAATTTGAGGTCTCGCCTATAGTGTATGGTGTGAACCCTCTGCATCCCCACCCTCTACAATGCACGAACTGCAGGAGATTCTGTCACAATGGTAAAGCGTGCAAATCGGTGACCCAATTCCGTGTTTGTGGAGAAGGTCATTCAGCTGACAGCTGCGCCTCTAATCAGCTTCAATGTTTGCTCCTAACTGCAACCAATCAGCAGGTGATGTCAAATGTTCGAAACGAGCGGAGGTACGAAGCCGTTTAGATATAATTCAAGTGATGCAATTCTCGAGTGCAGTTGCATATGCACGTCTGCACCGGAAGAGCATTTCTTACGCGAACCGTGCGCAATCTGCTTTTGGAGAACTAGATTCAAGTATGACTGCTTCGATAGTGTCCACAGTGAAACAGGCTCTTAAACCATATGCCATCTTTCAGCCCTCTGTCCAATCTGCATCTTCTTCCTGTTTGTGTTCGCGCTAATGATATATAAGGGTCTGTCAGTGGTAGTGGAGCGAGGCTGTGTAATTTTACCGAGGCTTTATTTCAACTTGTTGCAGGCCAATCTGTGCCTTCTCAATCCTCTGTTCCGGTGGCGACGTCTGAATCTCTCCTAAATCGTGCTGGTAATCGTGGCGGTACTCCCCGAGTACAAAGACTTCCCTTCCACATACAATGAGATCACGAAGTATTACCTTCTTAATCGCAGGATTTACGGTTTGCCGCATCCAAAGCTAAACAGGGCTCAGGCACATACATTATGCTTGCTACAGACTGGTACTTATTCTTGCCCACGGAGGCCGAAGATGTTTTGTCCTGAGACGTATACAGAGCCTTACTGCCAGGATTGTGGTGCTTTAGCCAAACTCATACATATGCCCTGGTCTTGCGAAAGAATTGAAGACTCGGCGATTTAGGACGCGTCCAAGTGGGAGGCTGTACTTCGCAGCCCGGACCTGGGTGAACAATTCTGGGCTGTCCAGCATGCTCACGACATGGCCGTGAGGCCTGGCCTTCCGGTCCCGACGTGGGAGTGGCCCGCTTAGGGGTTAATTATCACCATTTGCAGTACCAAATAAAGTTTGCCATCCATCCATCCTTGTCGCCTCCTGAGGCATCCCGAGTGTTACGTGCCAACAGCGCACCTGGCAGTGCTTCTCACGTAGATATCTGTACCATGGATGTTGAAATGTTTTGCCGTTCCGAGAAGCGTCGAGCTTCTTCCACACCTTGGAAGTCAGTTTTTCCAGAATTTAAAAAAAGGGCCCACAAGGTAACCGCCCAGAATAATGCGCTGAAAGAGGCTGTTGCTACCTTTTTCTTCAGTCAATAATAAAGGCGGGCCTGAAAGTTCTTCGGAGAGATTGCCACTCCGTACATTATTTCCTCCTTAATCTTGAACTAATTCATAAACATAATTCAAATAGATTGATTTTCCACAAAAAGTTGCTGTTTCCACTTCAATCCATTGAGTGAAGAATTTCGGCTTTCAAAGTAGGTCGAATAACCGCAGGGGCGACGGGTTAATAACCATTATCACTACAAAAGTATATCACCGCGCCTCTATTTCGCAAAAAGTTATGCTCCCTGACTGCGAACTGTTGGCGGTCGATATATCCTTTCCACAATGCGCCAAATCAGCTATTGCAAACTTCTACTTCCCTCTTGGCATTCACAGGACAGAAAGTTTTGATAGCTTACAGAGCGGCGCAAACAATATAGTCATCGCGGAGGATTTTAATTCGTGCCACAGTGTCTGGGGTAGTCGTTCAGATTCCTGCGGCAAGCTTCTCTTGTCATGGATGTCTATGAATGTATGCGCTGCTTCAATTTAGAACAGTAACATTTACCCGAGGATCTTCTCATTCTGTTATGGATTTAAAGGGAAGCTGAAGCACTTTCCGAAAAAAAATGAGTTCTGTCCTAGATATTTGTGATGCGCCACCAGCGCCCTCAGCTCTAGCGGCGGCCTGACGCTCGCCCAGGCGGGAGAAGCAAGGTGAAGAAAAGGAAGTGAGACGCGGGGCGCGGCGCGAATGGCACGAGGAGACGAGCTCGAGCAACGGAGCAGGCGAGGTCACGGCTGAACGGCTTCCTGAACCCGGGTGACCAGGCCTGGGGAAGCCGTCCTCGCCCAGTTCTGCTCAACCTGGAGCCTGCTGTCTCGTGTCTCCTGCCTGTCGCTCGCTGCCTCGGAGTGCGGGCGCCGTGCCGGGAACAGGCAGGTGCTGCCTGCCCGGAGATCCTGCCGGCCTTGCTGTGGGATCGTGCCTGCCGTCCCGTGGCTGGGACCCCCTGCCGTGAAAGGGTGCCTTCCTGGTCGTGCCCGGGTGCCCAGACTTGGGCGGCCGTCACCTTTCTGGTGCGTCGTCAGCGCCACCGGTGCTGGTGCTCCGCGCCCGGCTTCCGGCCGCAGGAAGAACAACCCTGCGGAGGTACCTGGCCCCGGCGCCTTTCCGGCGACGGGCCGCGGAACCTCACACCGGAGCCACTCCTCGACCCTCAGCCGCACAGCTCCATACTCATCAGTGACTGCTCTCCTATATTAAGTAAACCATTTTTGTTACATCTACGGACGTGCACGGTCTGGGACGACTTTTCTGGATCCTCCGGGGCCCCACCTCGGAGGACGCTCGAACCTGCTGGGGGCCTTTTCCCCTCACAAATTTGGCGTCCACGACAGGACCAGGCCGAGCAGCGTTTACCAGTTAACAGAGTTCATAAGACAGAATGAGTGCTGCAGATTTTCTCGCGGTAGGAGAGCGCCTGGGTTTGCAGGGACGCGAGTTGCGCGAGTGGGTAGAGGAGGAATTGAGCAAGGCACGAGAGGAGAGAGCTGCGGATCGGGAAGCCACAAAGCGGCGTTTGGAGCTCGAAGCACAGAACTTAGAGCGAGAAGCGCAGAATTTACAGCTTCGAGTTAAACTATCAGAAAGAGAAAATCCTCCTCCTAATCCAAACGCTGAAAGTGCGGAGCGTAGTGCTTCAACCGTTTTTCCCATTAGCCCACATGGCCTGATACCAACGTTTAATGAGGCACGAGATGATTTGGACGCGTATTTGAAGCGTTTTGAACATGTTGCCACAGGGCAAGGGTGGCCGAAGGAGAAGTGGGCCACGGCTTTGAGCCTCTGTCTCGGCGGGGAAGCTCTTAGAGTCTTTGGTCGGCTATCTCCAGAGGACTCCATGGATTATGAGAAAGCGAAACTTGCCCTGCTACGAAGATTTCGTTTTACCGCTGAAGGCTATAGGGAGAGATTTCGGCAGAGCAAGCCTCACGATGACGAGACAGCCTCCCAGTACGCCACGAGGCTTTTCAGTTTCTTTGACCGCTGGGTAGAAATGCGGGGAGAAGGCCGCACCTTTGAGGTGGTGCGCGATATGATTGTTGCTGAGCAGTTTATAAGCAACTGCCACAATCGTTTAGTATTGTTTCTACGAGAAAGGGATTGTAAAAAGGTTGAAAAGATTATTGAGGCCGCCGACCATTTCCTGGAGGCTCAGAGACAGAATAACCTTGCAACTTTCAAAGACCGGAGTGAGCAGAGTTCAGTGAAGCCTACAATCACGGTTCCTAATCCCAATTCACAAATTCGATGTTTCAGCTGCGAGAAGGTCGGACACAGGTCTTCCGATTGCCGTTCGAAGCCGAAGGCCCCATATTGCACATTCTGCTGCAAGTCTGGACACGACTTACAATCATGCCGGCGCTGCAGTTCAAGTGACCGGGAGACATCCGCATGTTTCATGTCACCCCAAGGTTCTTGCCCTGATTCACAGCCGGGAAGAGAGCGTTTAGATGTCCAAGCGGCAGATCCTGTTCACAGACCCTCTCCACCGATTGCCAGCATGCCGGTGGTGCACGGGGAAGTGTTTGGACAAAGAGTGTCAGTGCTACGGGACACTGGAAGTAACAGCATCGTCGTACGCCAGGCCCTCGTGCCCGAGGCAGCTTATACTGGGAAAAGAGCGACATTGCTTTTGGCGGATGGTTCCACCATAGAAGCTCCTGAGGCGGAGGTGATCGTCACATCACCGTACTTTACGGGCAAGGCTATTGCAAGGTTCTTACCGACGCCTTTGTACGACGTGTTAATTGGCAATGTCCCGGGTGCACGTGTTCCTTTCTTGGAGAACTCAAATAATTGTTCATCAGTCTCGGCGGACCAAGGGACCAATTCTGCACCGGCTACGCAGGCCAACGCTCCTTGCACAGCTGTGGCGGCGAAAGCTTCGGAGACTATCTTGGATCTCTCTCAGAGCACGGTCCACGTGTCTCGCCTGGCGTTCCGCAAGAAACAAGAAGAGGACACTAGCTTAGACCTGTGTCGGAAAAAACTGGGGACAACCTTTCCCGGCAAAGCCGAGTCCTCCCACACCTTCCATCTGGTTGACGGCGTATTGTTCCGGACGTATCAAGTGTGCCCTGGCAAAACGATTGAACAGGCGGTGGTTCCGAAGAGCTTGCGCCATCAGGTCCTTGTGCAGGCGCATGAGAGTGCTCTTGCCGGTCATCAGGGTGTAAAGAAAACTACGGTGAGAGTACTGGGTGACTTCTACTGGCCAGGGGTACAAGCCGACATCAAAAGGTTTGTGAAGTCATGCGACGCCTGTCAGCGGACTGTGCCGAAAGGAAAGCTGGGCAACGCTCCATTAGGACGTATGCCTATTATTTCCACACCTTTTGAGCGGGTGGCGGTGGACATCATTGGACCTTTGACTCCAACCTCATCTAGAGGGAACCGATACATCCTCACGTTGGTGGATTTTGCCACCAGGTATCCCGATGCGGTAGCCCTTCCTGCCATCGATTCAGCCACTGTGGCGGAAGGCCTTCTCGAGATGGTCTCCCGTATTGGGTTCCCACTGGAGGTCCTTTGTGATCGGGCTTCGTGTTTCACATCTGCACTTATGCGAGAAGTGAACGATTTGCTAGCTATAAAACATTTAAGTTCGACACCATACCATCCTATGTGCAACGGGCTTGTGGAGCGGTTTAATGGGACCTTGAAGAGCATGCTACAGAAGTTGTGCCAAGAACACCCCAAGGCATGGGACCGTTATCTTGCTCCACTGCTCTTCGCCTACCGAGAAGCACCGCAAGCTAGCCTGGGGTTTTCCCCATTTGAGCTGATCTACGGTCGCCAAGTCCGAGGGCCAGTTACCATTCTAAAAGAGCTCTGGACAGCCGGAAACCTGTCTGACACTGTCAGGACAACGTATGGTTATGTGCTAGATCTGAGGGAGCGTCTAGAAGGCACGCTGCAGCTCGCACACCAAAATTTAATGAGGGCGCAGAGGTCACAGAAGATGTACCACGATAGGCGCGCCTCTAATAGGAAACTGAAGGTTGGTGATCGAGCGCTAATCCTTCTACCCGCTTCTCATAACAAGCTCATCATGCATTGGAAAGGCCCTTTTCCGGTCACCGGCAAAAAGAACGAAGTCGATTACTGGCTTGACGTGGGCCTCAGCAAAAAGTTGTTTCACATAAACATGTTGAAACGCTATGAAGAACGCCAGCCAGTGAATGCCCTCCAAGCGTCATCGTTCGTGGTCGTTGAGGAAGTGGAGGCAGAAACTCCAGTGCCAACCTTCAGTGCGAATCCTGGTCCTGGGATTGGAGCTATCAAGCGAGCTCAAACTTTGAATGAGACGCAGTTAGCCGCACTAGATAGATTGCTGGAGGCTCACCGCGACATTTTTTTCAGAGGTTCCGGGTTGAACATATTAAAGGCTCTGATAACGTTGGTGCAGATTATTTAAGCCGGTCATGACCCTGTGAGAACTCTATCGCTGTGACGTTCTATTGACTGGTCGAGTAACCAATCTTTTTGTGTGAACTTCCTTTGGTGGTGCCTGTGTAGTTACATTTTTGTTGTTTGTTTTGTGTGTGTGCAACATGACAGCCAGTGAACGGTGGTGCGCGTGGGAAAGTGTTCAGTGTGGTGTGGTGCAGTCCGCCGACCAGTGCTTGGTGCAAGTTTTTTTTTTCGGAAAAAAAAAACTTCTCAAAGGGGGGGCATATTTGTGATGCGCCACCAGCGCCCTCAGCTCTAGCGGCGGCCTGACGCTCGCTCAGGCGGGAGAAGCAAGGTGAAGAAAAGGAAGTGAGACGCGGGGCGGGGCGCGAATGGCACGAGGAGACGAGCTCGAGCAACGGAGCAGGCGAGGTCACGGCTGAACGGCTTCCTGAACCCGGGTGACCAGGCCTGGGGAAGCCGTCCTCGCCCAGTTCTGCTCAACCAGGAGCCTGCTGTCTCGTGTCTCCTGCCTGTCGCTCGCTGCCTCGGAGTGCGGGCGCCGTGCCGGGAACAGGCAGGTGCTGCCTGCCCGGAGATCCTGCCGGCCTTGCTGTGGGATCGTGCCTGCCGTCCCGTGGCTGGGACCCCCTGCCGTGAAAGGGTGCCTTCCTGGCCGTGCCCGGGTGCCCAGACCTGGGCGGCCGTCACCTTTCTGGTGCGTCGTCAGCGCCACCGGTGCTGGTGCTCCGCGCCCGGCTTCCGGCCGCAGGAAGAACAACCCTGCGGAGGTACCTGGCCCCGGCGCCTTTCCGGCGACGGGCCGCGGAACCTCACACCAGAGCCACTCCTCGACCCTCAGCCGCACAGCTCCATACTCATCAGTGAGTGCTCTCCTATATTAAGTAAACCATTTTTGTTACATCTACGGACGTGCACGGTCTGGGACGACTTTTCTGGATCCTCCGGGGCCCCACCTCGGAGGACGCTCGAACCTGCTGGGGGCCTTTTCCCCTCACAATATTATAGTTTTTTGTCCGCTGAGGAAGAATATCTCATTCAAAAAGGGCGGAAATAAACGGAAAATCCTATTTTTTAGAAGAAAAGGCCTCCCATCCTGTCAGGGTGCCGAGTGAATGCTGCTGTTGCCCGCGATTGGCCGGGTCTGTCGCGACGTTATCCATGAGGATCTACCGT
The DNA here is from genome assembly GCF_052857255.1 of Amblyomma americanum. NCBI lineage: Eukaryota > Metazoa > Arthropoda > Arachnida > Ixodida > Ixodidae > Amblyomma > Amblyomma americanum. The sequence continues at coordinate 137,495,377 of NC_135502.1, forward strand.
CAGCTCCGAAGACGTTGCTGCGGTTGGCTTAAGAACGGCGTTATGGAAATTATGGGTAATTGAAGCAGTGTTGGACAGTTTAGACTCTCGCCCTACATGTTCTGGTCGTTGATCAGCAGCTTCAGAAAACGCCGGAGCTTGTGACGCCGCGGAGTGCGCCGCCAGCGAAAGTGAAGTAGCGACATTTTCACGTGCTCGAAATCTCTACTTGTACGTATGTTTTGCGTAGGTGCATGAGCGGGCATTTCTTTTGCGTGGGTGCGTGTACAAGCGGCAATAAAAAAGTAAAGGTCGTCAAAAAGTTGTTTACTCACTGCTGCATAAAAATCGGACAGCCAAATTTTTGTAACGCCTGCAAACATGATCGAATTCAAATCGCTGGCATTCTTACACAATTCGCGTGAGTTAAAGGTTTTGTTTTTTTCTTTGTTTATAGCGACGTTCCTAATTACACCTAAAGATCTTTTAGAACTACAAAAGAATGCCAATCTGGATGAGTTGGAGTGTATTCTCTCCTGTACTGCACCGCGAGAGACGAGACGACGCAGGAACCTCTCGTGTGCGCTATTTGTTCTGTCTAATGTCCAAGTACGGTTCAACCACGAAAGTTCTGCGCTTACTCGCGTGCGTGTTTTTTTTTAATGCTGAACACGCTTTTGAACAACAATTACGGCTGCGTTTCGAAGCTTCCAGTGCTGCTCATCAAAACTAGTGTGCTGCGAGATATTTATAGTTGCTGCTCTTGCGTATAGAGATAACCAGCGGAATTTCTTGTGGCAGATATATGGACACCGCGGCTCGACGAATTTTCCGTTCTGACTCAAGGACAAATTTGCATCAGTTCTGAAGTCATTGTCGATCGTCAGCCAAGATAGGCGTTCGTGAATGCAAATGTTTGCATTGCTCAAGTATACAAGGTTGATATAACCAGATTTTTTTTTCAATTACCTGTAGCTGCATGTCCTGCGCACTGTAAAATATTAAGAAGATTGCTTGTGCTTCCAGGGGGTGCAAGGAATCAGGAAAAAGCAAAAAGGCGCACACTGCGTATTGAGCTCCAAAGAGTTAGACTTTTTGCATCAGTAACGCAATGCTGGAAGTGGATTTAGCTAAGCATGGATGTGAACCAGCTAGAAAAGGCAATAAGTTTACAAACAGGCAAGAAAGTAATATAACGAAAAGGCAAATATTGATGCAATAAAGGTTTTGTGCAGGGAGTTTCGGCATGCTGTCTCCTACCAGTTTGAAGGTTATCGTAAAGAGGCTAGAGGAGAACAACCGACTGATTCTACCAAACTGTGTGCTCAGCGCCGTTCGAAAAAAGTACCATGCCAAAACTGCTTTATTTTCAGGCTTCAAGCATTATACAGAACGCCCGAGCTAAGGAAAGCAACAGCACTGACAGTAGATGGCGTAACTCAACAAAGCGGGGGCCGCAGCGTAGCAAGCAAAGCAGGACGGCCGGCCAAATCTCCGTGAATAGGCCGCCGCGGTGGCTGAGTGGTTATCGCGCTCGGCTGCTGGCCCGAAAGACGGGGGTTCGATCCCGGCCGCGGCAGTCGAATTTTGATGGAGGCGAAATTCTAGAGGCCCCTGAGCTGTGCGATGTCAGTGCACGTTAAAGAAGCCCAGATGGTCGAAATTTCTGGAGCATTTCACTACGGCGTCTCTCATAGCCTGAGTCGCGTTGGGACGTTAAACCCCATAAAGCATAAACCATCTCCGGGAATAGCGTCACTCCCGCCAGTTCTTCCTTTCTGCTGTTCCCCCACCTGGCGTTTCCGAAAGCGACGAGGGCGTGTCGGCGGCGCAACTTTGAGCAGCGATTGCAACTGTTTTTGCGGAGAGAATCGAGAAATAATTTAGACCTGAATTGCAAGGTCCGTTCTTACCAATCACAGCTTTTCACGCAACTTGAGAACCGTTTCAGCTTCCCTTTAACTTATTAGCTCAAAGGGGGGGGGAGGGGTATCAGCATGTTCAACAGAGGACTCAGATACATGTAATGACAACTTTCGAATAACCTTTACTATTATATGCTCTCCCCTCAGAAAAAGTGGTGCAATCATGAAATATATATATATAGACATTTCGTACAAAAATTGATGTCGGCCTCAATTCATATGTATCAGCAGCGCGAACACATAAAGGAAGAAGGAGAAGATAGTACAGAGCGCTGAACTTCCAACTTTTATTTGAACGAAAAACTGTACCCGCACTTATATACACACATTAAGAAAAGCCCACCAGAGAGAGTGGTCAAGCCACGCGAACAAACTGAGACCCATTCGATTTACAGGGCATCAAAATATAACAGGAATCACACTATATACAAAGAGATGAAAGATATGAAGCATGAATGAAATGTGTAAACAAAATGGAAAAAACAGGGTTGAGTATGCGCGAGTGACAAAACAGAGTTGAGGGCGCGATTTTGCTAAAAAAACCAAAACATGAGCCGGCGCGAATACGAAGAAAATAGCGAAACGAAGGATAAGCGCCAAAAATTAACACGGCTAGAACGAAAAAGCGACATGTGAAGTGTGCCTCTAAAAACCGGGTAAAATGAGATGAAACCAGACAGGAAGGCGATTTCTTTTTGAGATAATGAAATAGAAGGGGTGCTAACGCAACCTTCCTTAAGCCGTGAGATGTGGGCTGCTTCAATGATTTCGCGCGTTATTTGGTTTTTATGTTTTTTCAGGACAGTTGCCTTCTTAAAGTTAGGAATGCATTTTTTTGCTGTCACATACCCGGCAATGTGCGGGCCAGTTCCTCAATGGCACCCCAGTTAGGTCGTTCTTGTGTTCTATTAACCTTTCATTTAAACATCTTCCTGTTTGGCCTGTGTAAGCCTTACCGCAAGTTTAAGGGATGGAATACACGGCGCCCACCACACAAGGCACAAAAGGGTCTCGTTGCCGGGTTGTACAGCTACTGTTCTTTTTCTTTTTGTTCACTTTTTTGCACAGGCTGGACAAGCGCAGTGGGGCTGAAAAGACAACGTCTACACCTGCTTTTTAACCAATTTTCTTAAGATTATGAGATATTTGGTGCAGATACGGCAAAACGGCAACCCTTTTGTTCCGCTGTCGCGTGTCATCCGGGGCTTCCCTATCATGCTTCATACCTATCAGGACTTTTTTTGCTATTGGCGACAGCAGAGATTGCGGGTACCCTGATTGCGTCAGCCTCAACACCTGATTCGAAAAACTGTCATGCAACTTGTGTTCACAAGATTTTGTGAGTGCTTTTATAAAAGTTGAGTTCACGATGTTCCTTTTTACAAGTTTTGAGTGGGCTGAGTCGTAAGGCAGGATGGGCTTATTGGCTCTTGGTTCAAATAGCCAGCAGACATGGTTCTCTCCGAAAAAAAACCTTTAAATCTAGAAACCGCATTGCGTTTTGTTCTGGGAATTCATGGGTAACATCAAGAGGTAATAAAGCCTCAATTCGAGCTCAACTCGAACATGAAGTGCTCAGCGGGCAATTTCATTTCTGCAAGATGCTGTCGAGATCTCTGTATTCTCCGTGTACGCTGCAGCCCCGGCCAGACAGTCGTCTAGTGTGAGAAAAGTTGTAGTAGAAAAGCAGCCTGGAAAATTCTCTCCTATAAGCAGAGCACAGCTAATTGAATAAATTATAGGTTCTCTGCATGTTTCAAAAGAACTGTCAAAAAAGCAAAGGAGGAATATAATCAAAATTTGAATACCTATCTCTCAAGACCGCAGAATGGGAACGATCTATAAATTTCATGGCGCCGAATAAGAACTCTCCAGCCTCCGACCTCGTAAAGTCAATCGCGTTGTCTCCAGAGGAGGCTAAGCAAAACCATGAACGCATCGCTCAGGGGCCAGCTTTACGCTTCCAAATGCCGAGATAGGAACCTTTATGCACACACGCTCCCAGCTCGGACTATGCTGTAGTCTACGTGTTGGAGCTCCTCTTAAATTGTTTCCTTAATGCAATCTGCTACCCCGGGATCTCATTTGGTTACTGAGGGCATGTTGAAGAGTTTAGCGCAACACTTCGCAACTGGCCTTCTGCATATTATAAATGCATCACTGGAAAAACATCTATTCCTCTCGGTTAGAAGGCTTCGAATAGAATTTTTCTTTTAAAAAAATACAGAGAATGGAGTTCTATTAGACAATATACAGCCATTTGCTTCAGGCTAATTTTTGTAAGGTTGATAGAGAGAGTAGTACATAGTCGCCTCACAAAGCATGCTCATCACGTTGACAGCCTTAGCTCCACATAAATCGAGGCTTTCGTCGAGGTTGTTTCATATGGTCCGCGCATGTGGATTTAGAGAACCGAATCCGACTCTCAATGCGCAAGAGTGAAGTTTCGGCCTTGGATACATTTCATGCTGCTAAGGCCAATTCCAACGCGGAGCACGCGGTTCTAATTAAAAAATCAGCACACCTACATCCACCGCACAACATTTATGCTTGAATTTGTGAATTTTTTAAGGAAAAATGAAAATGAACATTGGTTTTTAGGGTAACGAAATGACGCGGACACCTGAACCGCGCCCTAAGGAAAGGAATAGAGGAGGGAGTGAAAGAAGAAAGGAAGAAAGAGGTTCCGAAGTGGAGGGCTGCGGAATAATTTTGACCACCTAGAGATCTTTATTTTGCACTGAGACCGCACAGCAAACTGGCTCCTTAGCGTTTCGCCTCCATCGAAACGAAGCCGCTACAGTCGGGCACTCGGGTTCGAACCCGATACTCCAGATCAGTGGCCGGGCGCCCTAAACACTGAACCACCGCAACGGGTAATTTTTCAAGGACATTTTTTTACTCCGTATAGAGGGATCTTTCTCTTCTATTACCTACGTTCAATCAAGAGGGCGCCGCAAGAATATTTTTCGTCACAGCTGATGTTTAACACATTGGTCCGGCACATCCCCAGCCATCCTAACCTAACAATTTTAGTATACCCAGACGTTATAGCTTTTTCGCCTCAGCAAAGGATATTCATGCTCTTTATTCAACTTCGCAACCATACCTTAATGCTCTTGAAGACTGGTTGGACCAAATTATTTATTGAATTAATGCTAGCAAATGTGAGTCCGGTGGTATTTCCGCCAGACACCCCTTCGTACGCCTCGTTAGTCTACCACTCCACCCCAATTCCGCAGGTGTTATTTTAGACCCAAGTTTGGAGTGGCGCCAGCATACGAAGAACAACGTTCTTAACATGGAACGTGCTCTGGGCCGGTTGACACGAGTAAGCCATAAACACTTTGAATTGCATCGCGACACGTTCCTGTTCCTGTATAAGGCTTATAAGAGACTAATTCTGTATGTTCGTTGCGTCCTGTTCTCTGGCAGCGAAAACTACAAGCTGCAGACCTTGAAAGGGGTCCCCTACGGCTCTGCCTCGGGCTCCCAAAATCAGCTTCAAATGTTGTCCGTTAGCTGGAAGCCGTATCCCCCATCTCAATTCCCGCAGCCACCTTCTCACAGTGCGTTTTTTTCTAAGGTCATTTGATCCGCAACCCAGCGTTAATACTCCCATTCTGCTATTAGCCCTATTCAGGTCGATCTGATCTTGGAACGACTTGATACGCACGTTGAACCTGTCTTATATTAGGGCCACATCTTTCCGCCCCATGCGAAACATATGACCGCAGATATCTTACATAGATATCTTGCTGAACACCTAGGGAATTTTCCTCACCATACTGTTCTCCCCACTGATGCCTCCGGAAGTTTGAAGAGAGGCTGAAACCATAGGATATATTCGCAGGATCTAGCTTGTAGCTATTCCGTTCATGTTCATGGCAATACTACTACATTCTGTGCTCAGTTTTTGGCTATCACTTTGGCTCTTCTCAAAATTCTGAGGCATGTAGCACGGGTAGCTATCCTTGCAGACAGCCTTTAAGTTTCAGCCTCTCTCCAAACTTCCGGAAAATCTCTATTGAATCCTCTTCTTGAATTTTTTGTACCGGACACAGTGAGGGAGGTGTGTTTTGTCTGTGTACTTGGTCAGTTGGGTGTCTATTTTAACAAGGTGGCAGATATATTGGCAAGGTGAGCTCTCAGTGCCCACGTCATCTATCCCGTCTCTCACCTCATTCTGTTGGATACTTCCTGATTCCAGCAGTTTCAACATATCTAAGCCAGCTTAAGTGATCCGCAGCTCAATAAAATGTGTTTTCAACACTTAAATTACCCATGGGATCTCCGTTCGTGTAAAGCAAGGCGGTGTTAGGTGTCAATGACGCTTCGGCAATGCAGAATCCCCCACTTACATTTGTACTTGTGAATATGCCGGTTCTCTACGACGAACGTTTGTTACTCATGTGAGGCAATTGGAACTATAAAACATTTTCTTCCCTCTTCCGACGCTTCGCATTTCACCGCAAGCAGTCCCTCTTTCGACGTCCCTCTTTCGAGTTTAGGGCTCCGCCTTTCTCTTCCAGTTCTTTTCTCGTTCGGTGCGAGCGCCAAGGGATTCTTGTTAAGTAGTTGTTGCTGCTCCCTACATGATTACATTATTGCAACTGGTCGGTCACTATTACCCGTGTACAAAATTCTGCCGCATGTCCGAAAAGTGTATTTTATTCTATTCCTGGTACTTCGCATTTGTTGAATTTGTTTATTTTCCAACATTTTTTGTTTTCTCATTCCACTATTCTACCTCGCCGCCTCATGCCTTTTTTCCAGCGCATATACTTCGTTGTCATTCATCAACGTACCTTCGCCATCCCCCGCGTGGGTATGTGTATATTTAACGAGATAAACAACAACAATGACGACGACGACTCGGGGATGTGCGCTTGTGTGCTGTTCGAAAAAGAAGGCAAAACCAGTTGATGAAAGTCTGCATACCCGATAAAAACACACACAGAATTTTTTGTCGCACATCTGTCGCGCGACATGGTTTTGTGTCGCAAGACAAGCTTTCTTGTCGTGCTTTGTGTCGTGGGTCAGATGTTCGTGTCCTAGGTTCTTTCGCGCGACAAAGGTGTTTTAGTAGCTTCTCTCGCACGACGACATCTTTCCTGTATTTTGTCGTGCGAAGGTCCCTGTCACAGGATTTGTCGCGCAATAGGTTTCTGTCGCATGTAACTGTCGTGCGAAAGAGGGAGTCGTGTCGCGCGGCAGAGACTGTGTGCCTCGACGGAAATGCCTTTAGTGGGTTCAGTCGCAAGACAAACTTCTAGCACGTCTATTTTCACGTGACAAAAGTGCCTGCCGTGCGGCCTGTCGCGAGACACAAGAGCTTGTCGTGAAATGTGTCGTGTGTCAGATTCCTGCCGAGGGTAATTCTGTTTTACTGCAGAATTCTGGAAATCCTGTCGCACCGTTGTGTGACAGCCATATGCACAAATTAAGCAATGGCAAGTAAAAGCGTGTTCACTCTGTCCAGTCGCGAAGACGATGCGACATGCTCTGATCGGTTAGTGACGGGCAACGAGCGCAATGAAGTATCAGTTCACATAAGCTAGTCTTGTCAGCAACTGGCGCCCCGAGACCTGGCTCCCTTCGAACGAGAATTGGCAGGGAAGAGATGCGCCGCTCGCGCCCTCATCCCTTCAATTCGCGCATGACAGTGTGACGAAGAAAGTATAGTGCATGCTCAAGAGTAACGCGGCTTTAGAAGCCAGAAAGCTGTAATGCGCAGACGGCGAAGGCAGCGGTGTATATGTATGCGCCCGTGCTTGCGGTGGCACCAAGTACCCAGCGGCCACACCAATCGGCATGCGCACGAAGAATTGCGCTGCTGAAAGTGAGTGTCCTCTTGGGTTTGTGGCGTGTTCGTCCAGCCACGTAACATGCTTTACCGCTACTACCGCATGCGGAGAAAAGACCAGGGACAAAAATACGCGTCGGCTAATGACGGGTAATTAAGTAACCTAATTGCGAAAAAGAATTGTTAATCGTCAATCAGAGAAAATTTTCGCCATAATCGCCGGGATATCTCAAAAGCTGAATGCATGCATATGCACACATGACTAGTTCTCTGATTGAAGCAACCCCAAAATCATGTTTCAAAATTTCGTTTTTAAGAGCGTTAGCTCTTGCTACTTACGTTTGTCAAGAATACGTCTGTCTGGAGTGAAGGCCAACTTTACCAAAATAGTTACCGCAGTATCTCACAAAGCAACAACGGGCGCGTCGCGCCTCAATTGACACCTATACCTTAGATCCGTTTTCTATGTGCTAGTATAGCAGCATCGAAGGGACCCACCCCCCAGAACCACCATTTGCGTCAAATTTGGGGGCCACCAATTTCACGCAGAATGTTCTAAGTGATGTCCAATGACTTGTCATGTTGCTGAGGATAAAATCATTAGTTGGATGAAGCCCGAAATTGGTGTGGGATTGGCGCCGACAACCTGTCTTCCCCAAACATTGCATTCAGAGGACCATCAGACGCTGATTGCTTCCTAACCGTTTGTCGCAGGGGATTCCGGATGGTGTAAAACGAATCGTCGTGTTGTAATTCATACGTTTGCACAAATTATTAACTGATATATAATAACGAAATACACCGAATACAGCGAAGGTGGCTGTAAGTCTCAAGTATAGTGCAAAGTCCTTGTGGCAGATGGCGCTGCTTTTGTGTTAGAAGAGATGTTTCTGGAACTAAACACCCTCGGTTGTTTGTATGCGGTGTTCTCGAAGTTACTGAGCAAACCGATTTAAGTACTTGAAGCTCCCGTAGAGAAAGCTCTTAGGTCCAACAGTGATCCATTGTTGGCGGAGAATTTTCTTTAGCCGCAGTGGCGTGCTGCATATCATAAAATAGAAAAAAATATATATCACGACGTCGTTCATTACCTTTGCTGAATATTTCATGAAATTTACACAAATGTCCAGCTGAACTTAGAGAACAGCGTATGCAGCCGAAGGCGCAACGCGACCACCGGCGTGTTTGAAACGATTTGAGCACAGACGCCTAGAAACGGCGCGCGCATGGGGGGCTGCCTCGCGCCTTCGCTTGAATTTCCCGGCGGAAAAAGAACCCGGATATTTGTGAAGTGACGTGAGTTTATACCCGCGATGCTACAGACTGAGTGAGGAATTCTGCAAAATGATGTCGCGCCGCAAGAAATCTTTCAGCGAGCGACTTCCCAAAAGGGTCCCAACCTGACCAATAGGCTTAACTCGCGCGAACTCTGCGAGTCGCTACTGTGAACGTGCTTTTCATTCCCTTTCAGACTTGTAATTCGCAAAGGGCATGTGACCAGCAGTCGCTTGCGATCAGGCAGTCGCTTGCTAACACATGCAAGGGCAACCTGCGGACCGCCTTCTCGTTTGATTCTCGCGCGAAGTGAGCAAGTCTTAGGAATGACGCCATTCCCGCGCTTTGGAGAGTTTCGTCTACTTTGGCCCAGTCTCCTGTGCCCTCGAGCTTAGTCCTATAAAATCATCTGGATCTCAGTGTGACAGTGTGTAGGACGTTCTGAGCGAATAGGAGGATGTCTGGTGGCATCAATGTGCACCACGGACATACAATTAAGCGTCATGATAACGCAAGGGCGTGCTTCTTGGGGCTGGCCTACCAGCCTGGATGGCGCCCGCGGGGTCAGAAAAATGCGATAGTAATGTTTGCTCACGTCCATACTAAGCCCTCGGATGGAGTGTCATTGGCCAATATCGAGTTGTTGGTGTAAGCGATAACAGCAGTACGAACAAATGCCTTCCCATATAGGCTTTGCTGCTGCTCCGCTGCGGCTCGCCTGGCCTCTGCTAGCTCTGCTCCTGAAGGTGTCGCGAAAACCGAGCATATCTTTATTTTGCTATGAGACGGGGTTCACAGCAAAACGATGACGAGAGTAGCACCACAGTGCCAGCCATTTCCGAAGTGCACTCAGCTGCGGCCTCGATGTGGAACCGGCTAGGCTTAGCGACAGGACAGCCGGAGCAGAGCGCAGTTCGTTGCCCGGCGCGCCCGTGGGAGACATCGTTGCCGAGAGCTCGGGCCGTTCATTGATTAGCTCAGCAGCTTGCGACTTGCAATCACAAAGCTAGAAAATCGAGCAGCGAGTGACTGGCCTGCGACTGAGACTTTATGCCCATGTTTGCAGCGCTGGTGGAGAAATTTACTGCAGATTTGCTTGGGATATCGGCTGCTATGCGGCGATTCCTTAGCTCGTCCTCTGCGCCATCGTCACCGTTCGTGACGCAATGGCTCAGAACTTCAATTGGAGTACTCGTCAAAACATGATGGTCCTATTTCTCCGAATGATATGAACTCGAAAACACGGTTGCTTCGATGCGCTTCCATGTGGGATCTTGCTTGTGAAAGTACACGCGAACAGGACGTGACGAGCGTGAGCCGCTGTTCCATATTACCTGAAGTGTGACGCAAGTATCGACGTAGTTTCGTAACGCTGTTGATATCAAAGCAATTGGCTTGTACTGGTCACAGATAAATGTAAGTTTAAAGATCTCCGGCGAGTATGCCAGTGTCGCACAAATTAATCCATCGCAACTGTTCTGCGCCGTGCCACTCGCGTTAAACAAATCCACGGTATTCGCCAGCTTGAGATACGGTGTAGTTCTTCACGATTTTTTTCGCAACTTAGTGGTTTTACCTGGCATCAAACGAAATTGCATTCGTCAACAGCGTCGTTTGCGTCGTCGTTTGCTAGGACATCCGGGTCACGTCATGGCATCACAGGATCGCAGCTTCTACAAACGACATGCGCGATGCGCGACATGCCAGCAAAAGTAACTGAAAGCGCCTTGATAACCATAAATAAAGGAAAATAAATTTTTAAATTTTTAAAGTTTTTGTCTTGATTATAATTTCAATATTCGTGATTAAAAAAATGTTTATGTGCGGCAACTTTTCAACGGCGCAAAATAATAATAATATTTATTGGTTTAGGGGGGGAAGAAAATGGTGCAGTATTTGTTGCACGTATCGTAGGACACCTGAACCGCTACGTAGGGGAAGGGATAAAGGAGGGAGTGAAAGAAGCAACGAAGAAAGAGTTTCTGTAGCGGAGGGCTCCGGAATAATTTCGACCACCTGGGGATCATTAACGTGCACAGACATCGCACAGCAAATGGGCGTCTTAGCGTTTCGCCTCCATAGAACGCCGCCGCCGCGGTCAGGTTCGATCCCGGAGACGTGGGATAACAGGATCGCAGCTTCTACAAACGACATGCGCAATGCCCGACATGACAGCAAATGTAACTGAAAGCGCTTTGATACCCGTAAATAAAGCAAAAATAAATTTTTAAATGTATAAAGTTTTTGTTTTGAGAATAATTTAAATATTCTTGATTAAAAAATCGTTTGTGTTGCAATTTTTCAACGACGCAAAAAAAATAATAATAATTGGTTTTTGGCGAAAGGAAATCGGAGCCTTCCGAACCATGACAGCGCATACGACGTGTGCTCTAGATATTTGGAGGGGAGAATTAAGAAATTATAAACAATAACCATTTTAATCTTTTCTCTTCTGGACAAAAACAGATACATTCTAGCGCGTTGCAATCACAGGTACTGAATAGAGCATAAAATAATTTTAATTATTGGCCTTGGGGGTTAGTTTAACCTTTCACCTGCATTAAGTGAACACAAGGGGCACAGCCTCAAATATTGGAACCTCATTGATAGCGCTTCTAACAGTCAGTGCTTGCTGGCAATGCTGACGGGGTCCTGTGGGCTAGCTAGCAGAACATGTTGAGATTGCACCGGTCGGTCGCACTTATAAAACCTCTGTGGTCACTCTAGACTGAGTACAGCAGCACTAATGATTGCCAGGTATTCAGCGGTGTGAAAGGCTTTTTAACGAGCGATGTGGACGAGACTCGGATAGTCACCCAGCCAGGCCTCGACAGAAGAGCTGGCGAGCAAAAACTTGTCACCGATGAGATAACACACTGAGTAGCCTATTTCGGCTTTATGAGTATGTCGACCAGAAAGAGTATCGAACTGCAATGAATGTGTTCATATGTCAACACTAACGAGGGATAAACACGTCCTTAAAGTAAAGTCGATGCCAGCCTACTTATGTGACGAGAAGGCCTAATGAGTGCGTTTATGTTTTTTTCGACGATTGTAGGAAGCTAATTCTTTAGTCCTAGCGTAAGCAGCTATTGATAAGTGTAGTTTTGGCAGCAGTGACCTTAAACCAATGTTGCTTTCTTTGTAGAATCACATACATTGAACGAGAAGTCACTACGCCAGATCAGGTGACCCTCTCTTTCTAGGAATGGATCGGTTTGGGAAACGTGAAGACTTGTGGAAAACGTCTTAGTTACGCCTGGTTTTGTAATGTTATTGCTGTAGTATCAGTGGTAAGGAATTGTAGATTATGAATGAGGACACTAATGCTTAGTGCGCAAATGAAGAAAGCCAAGAAAAAATTTTCAAAAATCTGGAAATACATTTTACGATAGGCAGTGAGGTACTGGAAGTGATAACAGGGCACATTTAGGTGAGGTCGTGCACAGATGTAGAGCATTTGAAAGAAATGGTTGGGAGAAGAACGGGATATAATGCCTTAGGCATGCAGGCAGAAGTTACGAACAGCGCCTTGCAGTATGCCCAAAACAAAAACTTAAAACTACCTTGCTCCTACAATGCTGTCAGGCAAAGTTTGGTGCGAACAAAGGTTTAAATTTGCGAACATTGCCGTAAACCACTGAAAAAAATCATAGGGCTAACGCTAAAACTTGGAGAGAGAGCTGTGTGAGTTGGCAATAAATGCAAGTAAAACTTTGAACTGAAATTATGAATGAACTTAGACAGGACATGCATTTTGAAAAGCTGACTGTCTTTTTGGGTAGTGCAGTGGTTGCTGGCAGCAGAAAATTGCGCCCTTGCCTTTATGTTGTGGACATATTGCTTTGTGCTTTAGGTCATTTAGCCTGCCATAGGCAGCGTTTACTTGTAATGAATTATTGGTCCACTTATGTAGCGTTTGTAGATTAAACAAACTTCAAAACCTCATCAGTGCACACTCCCTCTGTAGTGAACTTTGTAAACCCCGTTAGTCACTACTTTCATGCATGTCACCCATTAACAACCACATCCCTCATAGCCTGAGACTCTTTGGGTCGTTAAACCTAAATAAACTAAACTAAGCTTGCCATGCCAAATGGAAGCCATGGTTATGGTGCTTGGCTGCTGACCTGAAGGATGCAGGTTCACTTCAAGCTGCAGTGGTAGCAATTTGTTGGCGATGAAATGCTAGAGGTGCAGGTACGCTGCGATATGAACACACTGGAATAATTATCCATTCCTCGACAATGACGTCCCGCGTAGTCTGCACCGCTGTGTAGCGTTAAACCAGATAAAACCAACCAAAATATTGACTATGTAATAAGCAACCTCTTGCAAAACGCACGGTCGCAAACAACACGCGGTACAGTCCAGACACAGACCTGAGGCAGCGTTCAATCCAGAGCATGCATGAGGGACAAAGCGTTCGGCGCTTCCCGTCGTCTTCTTCGTTGATTGCCAGCCTCTGTAGATCCCAAAGCCGAAGGCCAGTCTTACAACTCCCTCCGGGCTAAAGGGTGCCATCCTGGCTGCATAGGGCAATGTGACGATGGCGGGGTCGTCGTATGGATTCCGGCGGGTCGTGCGGACAGTGGCGCGGCCTCGGCGACGATGATCAGAGGAAGGCGTAAGGGGTTCGATGAGATAATTGACGAGGGAAATCTGCTGAAGAATACGGTAGGGTCCCTGGTACTTGCTAACAAGTTTCGAGGAAAGGCTGGGACCTGAGGACAGTACCCAGAGCCAGACCAAAGAGTCAGGAAGGTAAGCGGTCGGAAGTCCAGGGGGATCACGGGTGCTTTTCTGTTGCTGCTGGGCGTGAGAATTGAAGGACCGGGCAAGCTGTCAGCATTCTTCGGCATAAGTTGCGGCTCGAGAAAGAGTTGCAAATTCGGAAGCATCAAGGCGGTAAGGTAGAATGCGGTCCATTGTGCAAGAAGGCTCACGGCCCAACAGGAGAAAGTACGGAGAAAATCCGGTGGTGGCATAAGCAGCGGAGTTATAAGCGTATGTGAGAAAAGGGACAACGCGGTCCCAGTTACAATGGTCAGAAGCGATATACGTGGCCATCATGTCGCCGAGGGTGTGGTAAAAACGCTCAACTATGCCATTTGTCTTGGAATGGTAGGCGGAGCTGGAGCAGTAAACGACGTTGCATTCCTGAAGGAGAGCTTCTGGAACTTCAGAGAAAGGCCGGACCTCTATCACTGAGCAGCTCTTTGGACGCACGATGGCGAAGGATGATGCGATGGAAAATGAAGGATGCAATGCCGTGGGCTGTAGCAGATGGTAAAGGCGACGTTTCAGCGTAGCGAGTAAGGTGGCCGATGGCAACGATGATCCAACGGTTCCCGGTTGATTTACTGGGAAGACGGCTGTAGAGATCGATGCCAACACGCTCGACGGGCTGCGCTGAGCGCGACAGCGGCTGCGTAGGAGGGGCGGGTCGGCGAGGTGGAGGTTTGCGTCGCTGGCATGCGGTGCTGGACTGAACTAACTGGCGGACATAACGGGCCATCCCACTCTAGTAGTACCGCTGTCGTAGACGGGTGAAGGTCTTCAAGAATACGGCATGGGCACACTGGGGATCATCGTGGTAGGAATAAGCAAATGAAGGAGCGCAAATGTGTCGAAATGACAAGAAGCCACTTGCGACCATCTGGGAGATAGTTGCGGCTGTAAAGAAGGTAGTCTCGGATGGCGAAATGGTGGAACTGACGACGGAGGGCACGGGAAGGAGGTCGAGACGATTTGCCAGATAACAGATCAAAGAGGCAAGTGATCCACTGGTCTTTGTGTTGCTCGGAAGCCATATCAGAGGACTCAAACGTCAAAGAAGGCAGGGCGGGTATACAAGGCGCTGCCTCAAATGGTACAAGGGAACGTGAGAAGGCATCAGCATCGGCATGTTTACGGCCGGAACGGTAGATAACGCGAATGTCGTACTCTTGGAGTCGCAGAGCCCAGCGCGCCAGTCGACCAGAGGGATCTTTCAAAGAGGACAGCCAGCAGAGGGCGTGGTGATTGGTTACCACGTCAAAAGGGCACCCGTACAGGTAGGGGCGAAATTTGACGATAGGCCAAAGGATGACTAAACACTCCTTCTCGGGGGACAGAATAGTTGGCTTCAGCTTTTGTGAGTGTCCAGCTAGCGTAAGCGAAACCGTATTTGTCAAAGCCTGCTTGCGCTGAGCGAGTACTGCAACGAAGCCGACGGCGCTGGCATCAGTGTGGAGTTCCGTCGGAAAACGAGGGTCGAAGGGACACAGGATTGGTGGAGTGGTCATGAGGCCGCGGAGTGTCGTAAACGTTTATTCACAGGCTGGCGACCAGGCCGAAAGGTGCTGGCTTGAAAAGAGCTTGGTAAGCGGGTCGATGAAAGCGGCGGAAGTGAGAGCAGAGGCCGGCGAAGCTTCGGAGGTCTTTTATAGTAGAGGGCTTTGGAAATTCCGCCACAGCTTGCAACTTGGCTGGGACCGGAATAACGCAATCCTTCGACACGACATGTCCGAGAATAGTGAGCTGCCGAGCTCCGAAGCGGCAATTTTTCAAATTGAGTTGCAGGCAAGCGTCGGCCAGGTGCTGGAGGTGAGACGGAAAGTCCGGGGAAAAGATCACAACTTCGTTTGGATAACAAAGGCATGTGTGCCATTTGAGCCTTGGAGTATGTTGTCCATCATGCGCTCGAATATGGCAGGTGCATTGCAGAGGCCGAAGAGCATGACATTAAATTCATAGAGTCCTTCGGGTGTGACGAATGCAGCTTTTGGGCGATCGGCCTCCGCCATCGACACCTGCCAGTAACAGAATAGCAAGTCCAATGAAGAAAAGAACTCATAGTCCTGTAGGCAGTCGAGGGCACCGTCAAACGGGGGAGAGGGTGAACGTCCTTGCGCGTAATATTGTTCAGATCACGGTATTCCACGCAGAAACGAATGAAACCGTCTTTTTTTACCAGGACCACTGGCGATGCCCACGGGCAGTGCGACGGCTGTATCACGTGGCGTTTAAGCATGTCGGTCACCTGCTTGTCAATGAGGCGGCGCTCAGCGGCTGACACACTGTACGGTTGTTGGCACAAAGGTGCATGGGTTCCAGTGTCAATGCAGTGGGTAACGGTGGTGGTGCGGGCAAATTAAGGTTGCTGGTAGTCAAACAAAGCTTGAAAACGTTGAAGAATGGCGACAAGCTAGTCTCGTTGGGTAGACGTCACAGCGGCGTCGACGGAACGGTGAAAAGTGTCGCCAGAATACTGATTGGTGATGGGAACAGGCGTAATGGCGCTGGCATGAAGGCCGGCCGTACTATCAACGAGTAGGTATGCTGTGGCGGGGTCGACAAAGGCAACACGACCAAGCGATTGGCGATAGAATAAAGTGGTAGGGCAGGAGAACGGGCTGGCAACATAAATAGCGCTGGAGCCACGACCAATTGTCAGCACGGCATGAGGCAGCAAAACAGACTTCTGCTCAGCGCATCGTAAAGAGGGGGCATAAATGACAGTTGCATCTGAGAGAGCAGCACAAGAGGCGCCAGCACTGAAGAGAAAGGCGGAACGTCTCTGTCCTCTGAGACGACCACAGTAGCGGCAGCAGCACCGGGTACGTACAAGGGGGCGTCACTGTAGGGCGACACATCAAGCTGAGCACGGGCGCAGTCAAAAGCGGCGTGATGTGAGGAGAAGTTCCAACCAAGGATAACGTCGTGAGAGGAGCGGGCGATGATGGTGATCTCGATTGTGTAGGGAACGTTCTCAATGAGCAGGCGGGTGGTGCAGGTGGCTAACGGTCGAATGTCCTGAGCGCTGGTTGTGCGGAAAGAAACGGGACGAAGGGGCGTCGTCACTTTTTTGAGTCTGCGACATAGGGTGTGACTAAGAACGGAAACGGCTGCGCCAGTGTCAGCAAGTACTTCCACGGCGATTCCCTCAACGAACACGGTAATAATATTGGCAGGCATAGAAACAGGTCTTGAGTGAGTTGCTGGCGGCGGAGTTCTTGCCTCCGGAACTGTGGCCGTTAGTTTTTCGCGTGGACGGTGGGTTGGCGGCGGAGAATCGGAGAACGGGAACGACAGGAAGGAGACGGCGAGCGGTGGGAGCAGGTATGGTAGCTAGGAGAAGAATCCTTAGGCGGCTCCCGTGATGCAGGCGAAGACGACGGCGGAAGGTTGTACGTCGGCTCACGCCTATAATCGTAGGGACGGTGGTCACGACTGCAACAAAAACGAGCCACGTGGCCAGCGACGCCACAGGCGTGGCAAATTGTCAGGGGTTGAGTGGCTGCGGCTGTGATCGGGGGCGGGCAACCTGACGGTAATGTGGGATTGCAGGTCGCTGGGGTTCTAACTGCCGGGTAGGTGGCCTGTAGACAGGGGCAGAAGGCGAGGGCTGCGACCGCACCACGGCATCGGCTTACGTTAGAGGAGCCGCGATCGAGGTGGCTGAGGAGGAGGTGGCAGGACTTCAGCGACCTACTCCTCGATAACACGCTGTAGGTTGGGAGTGAGCGATGGTGCAGACGCAGGTGGGCAGGTAGACAAAGATAGCTGGCATGCGACTTCCTCGCGTACAAACTACTGGATGCGCTGGAGGAGCGACGGTTGGTCTAGAGTACCGTCCTCTGGGAGAGCCAAGCTGGAAAGTATGGCCTCCTGAAAATCATTTCCAGAAAATCACTTCTGAAAATTTGTTCAAATTTATATTCTCGAAACGTTAACAATTTTTCCTACCTCCTCGCTGTTGCCTTTGCCTCTTAATCTCTCTCACGCTTAGTAGTTGGCCAGTGATTTTAAATGCCAGATAAACATTCTGTTTTCATTTCATTAGAAGACTCTCTATCTCTCTACTGCTTGGCTACTTCTATCTGCGGAAATTTGTGAAGCTTAAGTTCAGGACCTATGGCCTGGCTAGTAAGTTCTATATTCAAGGATTGTCAGTTTTATATTCAACCGCAATGACATTACTTAGTAAGCTATCTATGCAGACTGCTTTTGTAAACCGCTACCTGGCACAGGAGTGCTGTGACCTGCAGTGGTAAATATCTTCTCAAAGCAACTTTCTCGGTTACATGCATAGGTAGATTGGGCAAGCATATGTGCTTACGAAGCTTATAAAATTGCACTTGTTTCCATAGCCTTCCCTTTGAGGCACTGACTCACTGAAATACATTTAAAATCTTCATTGCACTTAGATATGCCTAATATAGTGAGACACTGATTTACACAAATTTGGCTTGAGGGAAAGTCCACTGTGCTCCAATGAGGGCACGGTAGCTTGTCTTTATGAACCAAAGTATTTCCAGATGATTTATGGAGTTCATTAGCTATAGATAAAGCTAAAAAGATAAGCATAAAGCAAGGGCGGCAGTGTTTTCTAATGTCCACAGGGCATCCTTGCAAACTCCAGTATGCATGTCATTCCTTTGTTTTCATGCAAAATAAATCGTGTTCAATTCGCAATCATGTTTGAAACAAAATACTGAACCCACCGCTCTAAAAATCTCTAAATATCTCTAAAGTCTTTTTGCTGCTCCACCTATTCATATCTGGCTGCAGCCGTAGTAGTGGCACGACAAATTCACTAGGCTATATTTACTCCTACTCGTCATGACACAAGCCCCTTGCACGCCGCACAAACCTGTTGAAAGTATAATATCCAGCAGTTTTGCTCTGGGGAAAGCAGTGCTAAAACAAAAATAATACAAGCAATAATAATAATAATTGTTTTTTTGGGGAAAGGAAATGGCGCAGTATCTGTCTCATATATCGTTGGACACCTGAACCGCGCCGTAAGGTAAAAGCAACAGCTGATGATCTTCTGGGGCTGCAGGATTCCAAGAGTGGGAAGGGCAGCGGCAGGCCCTGAGCCAGGTGGAATAGTGAAATTTGAGGACCCTGCAGCTTCTGGAGGACAGAAAAAATTGGAGACTTCTGAAAGAGGCCGTAGTCTTGAGGGCGCCTATCTGGGCTTGTCAAACAATTCGCAGGACCCTTGGTTCTTAGGTCAAACCTGGTTTGTCCGGTTTGTTGTACCCCAAAAAGATTCTTAAAGCTCAAGTTCAACCCAATTTGTGTGTGCAATTGTGCCTCTAAGAAAGTGTGGTTTGCTGGTGCACAATGTTCAAGAACCGCTAGAGGGTAGTGGATGTGACATATTTATCGTGACGTAGATTTTTTAAACAATGCTGGTACTTTTTACTTTCCTTTTAATGCGTATTGTTGTTCGTCGAGTTGCTTACATTTTAGATTAAATTCAAAACTACATGTACTGACTGGTATTTAATTACAACAATTATAACCATAATTATGAAGCTCTGTTCGAAGGTAGGAGTGCATTTATTATGCGTGCGCTGAATCTGAGTAATTGTTTTCGCACTGTAAAAAGGAGGATGGGTCTTTGCTGTTCCAGGTTTTTTGCAGTGGACCGAAAGCATGATGATTAAGCATTTTATGGCGCAAGAGCATCTATGGCCAAACAGCGTCATGGCAGAAGGCATTTTCGGATTCTCTCACGCGGGATCAAGCACCTATTTCCCAAGCGTTTTACCCTAAATAATCCGAGCACCAGACCAGGGGAAAACTTGTACCCGTTGTATCACCGGTGGGTACCCGGCGGCACTGGGGATCGAACTCCACACCTCCCGCATGCGAGGCGGATGCTTAACCACTTGGCCACCGCTGCGGTCCATTGAGCGAAAGCAACTGGAGCAGTTTGTTATTGTGTCACCCAACCAAAAGTTCTCCCGCAGGATCACCGAGCTTCTGAGTATCTATAACTCAAAGCTCTTAGCTCCGATTGTCCTTTCCGAGGTTGTCTGCGTTAACCAGAGCGAGGCCGAAGGCTCTGTGCTAGCAAGCATTTTGCACCATAGAACTATACGCAGTCGTGCTCGACCGTACAGCAAGGCAGTGTTATTGAGGTCGGGATAAACCTTGCTTGCTGTAGAAAACTAGTGTGAAATATTGATTGCGTTTATGAAAAATGCTGTTTTTTTTCTTAGTTGGCCATTAAAACAACGCAATCTACATCAAATTTGATATCTCTCTGATGCCTCAATTTTTTTCCAACTGCAAGTGACCAAGAGTAGCGTGGAAGTCGTGGAATCCACCAAGTTGTGTGCTATGTGTGCCAGCTACCAGAAGGAGGCTGGGAATTTTGCGAATAGCCAATGTTATTCACTCAGTAAAGCAAGCTTTTGCTGCAAGTACAGTTTTCGGCACGGCATTGCTTTCGGATGCATGCATTAAACTGACTGCTGTGCAAATACTCATGCTTCAAGAACAATAAAGTGCATAAAACATTGTTTCCTTAAAATATTTCCTGCTTATGCTATGTTTTTACGAAGGTATTTGCCATTTAAACGGCTGAGTATGCTTTCAAAACCTTAAAAAAAAATATGCATGTTGTCACCTTTTGTCGAACTTCACCTTCCAAGACTTTGATGAGCTCACCTTGTAGCTTGTCTGCGTCTGATTAGCTGTTACCTACAGTCACATTTTTCTTTCTTGTTTATTGGTTGCCACATTCTTTGCGCTGCAGTGTGACGGGGTTTGGGAAGAATTCCAATCTTATTTTCTGCATTGCCTTAAGTGCAAGCTTTTGGATATGGGTCCAGGTTTATGGCGCCCTGTTGTTCGCTGTAACTGTGCGTTATGGACATGAGGGCTAGTCATTTTTTATTGTGAGGCAGTGTCATTTACCTTATGCATAATTTGATAAAGCAAGGGTTATTCTTTGTAATAAATAAGCAATCATTATATGTGCGGCCTGTGCGCTAGACTAAAATTGGTGTCTGCCAGCATTCAGAATTACATCTTAAAATCAGCCGGAAGACAACATAGGAGAAGAGATGAGCACAGATGAGGCTGGTCTGGCAACTAAAATTTTAGTGAGGGAAAGCGGCAAAGATTACCAGCAAAGAGACGCACGCGCGCAAAACCCCATAGCAGTGCAAGGATGAAAAACAGTCGAAAGTCACTAGCACACAAGTGAATCCTCTAAAAAGCAATATTCTTAGGTGAAGGTTCACCTACAGATTAGCCGCACACGTCTCCTTAGCCTTACTGATGTCGTAAGCCTCAACTACCTCCCAATAGAGTTATCACTTTCATGAACCAGTTCTGTATCGCGGAAATCAGGCGTGCAAGGAGATAGGTTGTCCTCCGATTTGCGTTAAGGAGATTGAACGTGCAGTGCCCGATTAGAATTCGCCTTTTCCCTCCTATAGATTGAAAGTGCTCAGTCAGGCGCCCATTCAGACATCTCCTGTCTGTTCGTATTAGTTTCAGCCACAAGGCAGTGAAGCACAATGAAACCTATTCCTATTGCATGTGTTGAACATTTCTTATGTGCCCATACTTTTATCAAGCTTCGTTTTAACGACAGTGCAGAGGCTTCCTACCTTGCTCTTAGCTGTCAAGACAACAGCAACACTATACTTTGCTGCGACTTTCTTGAGACTGTGCGAAATACTGTAGAGGTAAAGAATAGAGGCTGCCTTTTTGCCCCACTCCACTATGCCAGCATCATCCGAGTGAATGTTCATTTCCCTGAAGTGAGTGAAAACCCGTTCTGACAGGCGCGCAGGATGAGCAAGTGGGAACCCAGGCTCCATTAGCTTGGAAACCTGCTGTAAAAATAAGTTCTCGACACTCTGATGCCATGACTTCTTTAAATCGGTAGTGAACCACGCTATTGCCAACCCGTCCTTCATCAGCCTCGAATGGTACGATTCATAGCTAGAATATTTCCCATTCTTGAGCTGTGTTGCCAACACACGTGGTTGTCCGCAAAGTGCAGGTCTAAATCAAGAAACTACATATGGTTCTGTTTAGGAAATTCAGGCGTAAAAGGTAGGCTTTCACGACACGCCTTATAGATTCCTAAAACTTATGTGCCAGCTTTTCTCAGCCCTCCTTGTCCAAGAAAATTAACTAGTTAACATAAAGTAACGCTACTATGCCAAGGTCTTCGAAACAGGGCTTTAACGCCTCAGCGACTTTGGACAGAAGAATGGCCCAAGATCGGCGGAGCCTCTTCTTAGTTATGAGCCTGTCACAAAGTTCGTCCCTGCCCTGTCCGTCATTGACTTTTGCGGCAGCGGTAGCCAAGGCGCCGCTGTTTTTCCAGAAACATGTCGCGGTGCAGCGGCGACGACTTTGTCCCTCTCCCCCGAGAGGAAACGGCTAACTCATCGCGACGCTGGGGTGGTCACTCAAAGCCATTCCACCCCCTCCTGGCATTGTCGCCGTGTAGGTGGCGAGCGCTTCCACTGGGAAAAATAAAAACGGGTTGATTGCCCGGCATCCCTCGTAGTCCGCACAGAATCCCCTCGTTTGGATTAGAGCTTTATGCCGAATTCTTTCAACATTCCTTCGTATATATTTCCCCTTTCAAGATCTGCATTCTTCAGTACGCGGCACCTGAAGAGTTTTTTTTGTGTTGGTTTGTTTTTTTCCCACAAGAACACGCCGGCGGAAACGCCGCGTGCAGGGCAGTTGGTCTGGAGATTTCGGTGCGTGCTGTCGTGAGTGAGGTCAGCCAGGAATGTGGTCACGAAGCGAGCCTAGGTGGTGGTCTGACGCGTAGAGCGCGGCGACGGCGTACCCGAAGACGCAGGGCACAAGTTCACCCGTATCCGCAGGCCCCCATCAGCCCCGCGACGAGCAACCGCAGCCCGACGCTCCCTGCGACCCGACCTTGCCACTTCGCAGCTAAGCCGCCATTTCTCCCCACTTACTTGAATTCTATTCTTTCTTTCTTTTTGCTTGCTGCGTTTCTCGTTGTAATCTTTTATATTATGTTTCCTTCCCGTAACATTGTTGTACATTAATCGACCTGTTGCTTTCGTTCTTATGCCGATTGTAGTGTTTTCATGCTAGATTTGTGCTTGTTAAAGTTGCGTCGCGCCTTTTCACGAACGCTACTTTGTTGGACTTATTTTTGTAATATACTGTGGTTGTTCTTGCCCAAGTAAAGGGGTTCTTTACGGAACTTCTCTAGCCTCATGCCTTCGGTCAACGGCTGATCAGGCGTGGCACCTATCGCCGGTCAGCAGTCAAATCTCATCATTCGCACGCGCGCCGGAGCAGTTGGTCGCTCCTCCCCCTCCGAACTTACAGAGAGTGCAGTAGTGGGCAGGTTGGCCCGATTAATTATAATTTCGGCGCAACCAACCATCAAGCCGCCCACAATATCCTGACAGAGCCTGACGACTCGTGGCTGGTGAAGGATGGTGAAGAGGTATACTGGTCACTGAAAAAGGTCATCAAAGATTGAAACACTTGATGGGTTTGCAATCGCATACATGACGTCCGCTTTAAGTAAGCCATGCCATCACTATGCTTAGGATGCAATCTCGGAGCATGTTTCCAAGCTAATGGCAGCTGGGTTCCCGCTTGACCGTTTAGGTCATCAACATAATGAAATGCTACTATGCCAAGTTCTTCAAAACAGGGCTTTAATGCCTCATTGACTTGGGGCAGAAAAATATCCAAAGACCGGCGAAGCCTCTTCTTAGCTATGAACCGGACCACTCAAAGCTAGTGAAGGATAGTGAAGAGGTGTATTGGTCTCTCGCTAACGTCAGCAATGATTGAAACACTTGATGGGTTTGCAATTGCATGCGAGACGTCCGCTTTACGTAAGTCATTCTGTCACTGTGCTCAGGACGCAATCTCTGAGCAAGTTTCCAAACTAATGGCAGGTAGGTTACCACTTGCCCATTTCGCCCGCCTTCCAGAGCGTGTTTTCACTTGCTCGAGGGAAAGGAACACACTCGAATGATGCTGACATACCTTTTCTCCACAGTGTTTCGCACTGTCTCAAGAAAATCGCGGCAATGTATAATGTTGCTGATGTCTTCACAGCCAAGTTCAAGATAGGAGGCATTTGGACCGCCGTTATAAGAAGGCTCGATAAAACTACGGGTAATCGTCTACATTGCATGGGGTCATATAAAAAAAAGGTTCACCATTTGTAAAAGTAATAGGGTTTACTGCGTTCTGCTCTCTTGTGGCTGAAACTACTACGGGCACACAGGCAGATGACTGAATTCGAGCCTGTTCGAGCAATTGCCCTCTGTAGGGGGGGAAGGCGAATTTTAATCGGGCAGTGCAAGTTCAATCTCGTGAATGCTACTCGGGGGACGACCTGTCTCTGCACGCCCCATTTCTACGACACATCAGTGGTTTATGGAAGTGATAAGTCTGTCGGGAGATTGTTGAGGCTTACTACATCAGTGAGGCTGAAGACACGTGTGTGGCTCAGCCGTTGGTGAGCCTTCACCGTAAGGAATTCGCTTTTTTTAGATGATTCACTAGCAGGAGAGTGACTTCCCATTGCTTATTCTCTTTTCATTGCTTTGAGGTAATGTGCGCACATCCCTTTGCGGATCTTCTTTTGCGAGTTTTCTTCAATAAAATTTCAGTTGTTAGTCCAGCCTCATCTTGTGCCCATCTCTTCTTCTGTGTTGTGTCTTCAAGCTTGGTTTGAGTTGAATCAGCACTAACTCGCCCTGTCGTCAACCTTGTTGAGTACAGTTGAACCTCGCTACAACGAAACGGACGGGGTGCGCGAAAAATTGCGTTCAAGCGAAGTTTCGTTGAGAGGAAGATAGCCGAAGACACTGTCAGGTTGGACAACATAGTACCAAAACATATTTCCAATGAAGTCGGACAGCTTCTTGTGCTTTTTTTTTCGCCACGAGTGTCATCTGAGCTACTTTCGCACTCGGTGAGCAGTTGCATCGCGACGTCGTCATCGCGGGACCAATAAATCTGCGGAGCACATCCAATGCTTTGATTACTTTTAGTGCAGATGGTGTTGCAAAGTCTTCTGCGTCGCTCTCATCATCCGATAATGCGTCGGTGTGACGAACACCCTCAATAATTCGCTTCATCACTGAGCTCCTCAGAAGAAAGGAACTTCCGCTTCCAAGAGAAAGTCGCCATGCTCGTGTCAATTGCAGCGCACATGCACGCGTGAAAAAAAAACTATGGAAAGCGAGCTGCTGCTGTTGCCAGGCTGCTGCGTCCTTTGGCGACGGATTGGTTGTGACTCTGGCTTGGAAGAAAACGGGAGCTTGCACCGGCGCCTTCTCGCAAAGCAGCCAGCCAAAATTCATCACCATAAAGCATTGGCGGTGTTCATGTCTGTTTGAATGAGTGGATCAATTGGGTCCAGCCAAAGTTTAGGAGAACAAAGCAGTGCGGGCCTACGGAAGTACACAGATGGGCGGCGATATGCTTGTTTTATTTTAAGACAGATTTTTGAATCTAGATGAGTGCGGTGGGAGCCTTATTGGTACGATATAATGGGAGCAATGCATAACTGCGCAATAACGACGGGACAAGAGAGAAAAAGCACACGTGAGAAGCGTGTTCTTCTTTCTTGTCCCGTGCTTTTTGCGCAGTTATTATTTGTTCCCATTATGTATATTTTTAAACACAGCTTCGCATAGAAAAAATTTCGTTGACGCGTAAACTGAACTATGAATGGTTCCCCGAGATGAGAAATTGGTTCCATTACTTTCTACGGCGAGCAGACGGGGAATTGGAAATATTTCGGGTACGCGTTGCCAATTTGCGACAGACTGACCGATGAAAAGAAGAGGTGCCGTAGTGGAGGCCTCCGGAACAGTTTCGATCATCTGCGGTTCTTTAACGTGCACTGATATTGCACAGCGCATGGGCGCCCACCCGGATTCCGCGGTTAGGTTCGAACCCGGTTACTCCGGAAGTTTTAAACCCCGTCGTCACGCCGACCGTTCTCGTAACCGATTGAAGCACCACCGCTGCCGTCACCTCCTAGTTCTACTCACCATTCTGTCCAGGTGCCCTCTGGACGTGATCTCTGGCCTTGCATTTTTAAGCGCCCATTCAGCTCTTATTAACTCTTCCTCAGGCCTTCTTCGATTGGATCTGCCCCTCTGCTATGACGACTCCACCAGCTCACTACGCCAGCGCTGGGTCATCTGCAACATGCAGCTGCTGGTGAGTTGCGACACAGCGGGTTCCTGAGCATCCGCATGCAGGCACATCCACTGGGAAATGATGGTGAGCAGTGCGTTACCACGGCCCCGAGTACTCGCGCTTAGCCGTGCGTAGCATCGCCGCGTCCGGTTAGAAGGGGATTGTGGTGGTCGAGCCGATGCCGAGCATTTCCACCTTTAAGGCCTCTCGGAGGAGGCAACACATCCTTTTGCCTCTGGCTTTCTGTAGACGACACCTCCGGCCTGACCTGTATGGGGTAAATCGGCAGTCGCAATTTCCTATCCTCCCCTCTATCTTTCACTTCCCTATTTTTGTGACAACTCTCCAGCCCCTGTTCACTTTTTGGTTTTTCCTTTTTTCCTGGCGGCGAGGGTCATCCTTGTGTGGCCTACTACTCCGAGTTGCTTCATATTTGGTTATAGTCCTGGTGTAGAGCTGGCGTGGGAGGGACACACTTGCAAGTTTCTGCCATCTCCCCTCGTAGGGCTCCTTGGTTGGTGGATGGCACCACAGCCGAACAACACGCACATTTTATGGCTCCCCTATCCGAAAAAGCTATCGCCTTCACAAAAAAGGGCGGACCGATTCAACTGCACAAATTTTCTAAAAACAAAAAACATTTACAAAATACCATGTTCTTTTTGTGAAGAAATAGCAAACACCGCGAGAACCATGTCTCCATTACTAGTGCCCAGCTGTCTAAACGATGCCTTGGGTCCAGGCTAATTATTCTCCATTATGCCTACTGAAGAATTGGTGCGTGAACTCGGAGACATAGCCCAACACTCGAAACTTTCCGGCCTTGTGTCCTTCGAGGAAACCTTTCGGTCAATTACACCACAGCGCTCTCTAAACACCGTCCGTGGTGTGATTTTTGAATCAGATTTCGTCCTCCTCATTGAAGAAGAGATGCTTGAGGGTTAAAGAGAACAGAATGTCGCTCATGTACATCGTGTTAAATAAGGAAGGCAAAGAGATACCCACAAAACATCGGGTCCTGACCTTCATCTCGAGCACACTCCCTGAGTCAATAGAAACAGGCTATTTCAAAATAAGCGTCGGACATTACATACCAAATGCGGAAAGATGCTTTAAATGTCACAGATATGGCCATGTGTCGTAAAGCTGCCGTGGCCGCGAATTTTGCGCTAAATGTGCCACAAAAAGAATATTTCCGAAAATCGTGAAGGAGCAGCACTTCGCTGCGCAAAACTGCAAAGGTGATCACCCCGCCTATTTAATTTTAAGTCCCTCATGGAAGGACGAGAATGATTAATACAATGCATAAAAGAAAAAAATCGCGATTAAGGAAGCGCGACTACTCTTTCGCGCAAAGAACACTTTAAACTTTTCTACGAAAACAAGCTTTGCTGATGTGGTGCGCAGGAGCGGTGCACCACGTGGCACTGCGGCGTCTGCCCAGGAAACTTTCACTAAGCCTACGGCATGGCCATCCACGCCGCAGGCATGGACGGCGAACGCGGCTCTGCCGTCTCCAAAGAAAGGAGCACCGATCAGAGGGTGGGCACCCCGCAGGACTTCCCTCCACCGGGTGAGGCCGGAAACGAACACATCTGCGGCGTCGCGGTCCTCCAGCACCTCTGGTGAGGTGATGGATGTAACTCCCATTCCACCTGCTTTACAGTGGCGGAACGGCTGTCTCGGGGGACAAAACGACATAGCCCTGATAACGGGCCCAGAAAAGCAATTTCCTTCTGTTCCATTCCCACCCAAAAACACAAGAATGACTTTTTGTGGTTCTCTAAAACTTAAAAGGACGGCTGAGCAATTACAATGACAACACATTTTCTAGGGTTAATGTTGCCAGTAGCTTTATATATTCAGGAAACTAATCTCGGTCCACGGCCTGTAAAAATTTTGAGACGTTATAAAACTTTTCGACGCGATCGCGAGCAGGCAAATAGACTCAGCGCAGGCGTCGAAATTTTCATCCAAAGCGGCGCGCAAGTCAAGAAATCAAACAAAAAAAAACTTAAGGCGGTTGCTGTCAGCATCATCAACTACAAAAAACAATTTGTTCGGTATACTTTCCTCAAAATTTACATTAAAAGTTCATGATCTGCAAGAACTAATTGAAGAACTTCCAGAGCCATATCTTGTAGATGGGACTTTTAACGCTCACTCCCTTTTCGGGCAACGGACGCAGTGACTCTAGAGGCTAAATAATCGACGGTTTTATCCTCACAAATAATGTATAGTTTTCAAATACGGAAAAGGCTACAAACTGCTCCCCATCATCAGGGAAAATGACTATTTAGATAAATGTTCCAGTTCACCTTTTGTTTCTAACGATTCTAAATGGGATATCATTGACAACCTATATGGTTGCGATCACCTCCCTGTTCTAATCAGTTCAACATCTCCACCAAAAATTATCACAATAAAAACGCGACGCTGAAAATTTTTAGAGCAGAAGCCACATTAGAAAAAACACTTTTAGAAAATCTGAGCAATCAAAAGTGAAATGAAAAGTTCACGAACCATGTCATAACTAGTGCACCATTCGCTGTTCGTCAGTCCTGTGGAGTGGTGAGACAAAAGCACAAAGTGGGGTGAACACAAGATTTCAAGGAAGCAAGGAGGAACAAAATAAAGCTTGCTGTAAATTTCGCAGGTACCACACACAGGAGAACCTCGTGTATTTTAAAAAGGCAAGAGAAAAAGCTCAGTAAGTCCGTTGCAGTACTGAGAAAGCCTCATGGCAAAGATATGTTTCAGCTATAAACGGTCAAATAACATATAAGAAAATGTGGAAGCAGGTTAGGAAACTAAAGGGCCGCTTCTCACCATTCACGATATTATTTGACAACAATTGACACAAAAATAAGCACAGCGAAAGAGGTAGACATTTTGGGGGAACACTTCCCTACAATTTCCTGTTCATCGCTCTATACATAGTCATTTCTAAAATTCAAAAATATTGCCAAAAAGAAAGGTTTTCAACAAGTGGAGGTGCAAAGCAGCAATAAAATTTAATTACTATCCAAGAAATCAATAGAATACTGTCTTCCGGCAAAACAAAAATTCTCGAAGACCCGACAAGATACAGTGTGAAATGTTTGCCCATCTTTCCCAGCCTGCCGTAGAGGCCCTCTTGAATTTCTTTAAGAAATTATTCGTAGAAGGAAACATATCTAAGGTGTGGGAAAAAGCAGTCATAGTGCCATTCCTGAAACCTAGAAAACCAGCCGGTGGTTGTCGGAGTAAGCCGCTATGTAAACACAAGTCGCGGACAACTTCCTCTAGTAGCTATAGGCCGATAGCACTTATAAGCTATCTCGCCAAATATTTTGAAAGTGTCTCGAATATAAGACTAACATTTGCGCATGAATGCTGTGAACTTCTTGAAATACAGCAATGCGTTTAAAAATTCACGCTCAACAACTGACCATCTAGTTCGCCTCGAAACCGCGGAGAAGCTTTTATACAAAAAACAGCCTGCCTCGCTGTCTCCTTCGATATCGAGGAAGCGTATGACACAGACTAAAGGAATCCATCCTCTGCAACCTAGGGGACATAGGTATCCGTGGTAGGATATTGAACTGCCTGAATGACTTCCTTTCCAACCGTTCTTTTCACGTACGCCTAGGCTCAATCCTCTCGAAGAACTTCATTCAAGAAAATGGAGTACCTAAGGGGTGTATATTAAGCACGCCTTTATTTATTAAAAAAAATGAAATTCGGAAGTAAATTAGTGCCGAAGTCCATCCTGTATTCAGTGCATGTTGATGGTCTTCATATAGCCTGCACATCCTCAAACATAGCAACATGCGAGAGACAAACGCAGTTGACAATGAATAAACTAATGACATACCCAGAAGAGAACGGTTTCGAGTTTTCCACACAGAAAACAGCGGCCATTCTTTTCTCGCTCAGACGAGGCATACAGGCCGACCAATTCATGCACCTGAACGGAACACAGATACTCGTAGTAAAAAGTGAGAACACATTTATAGGCATAACCTTTGACATAATAATAATTGGTTTTTGGTGGAGTGGAAATGGCGCAGTATCTGTCTCATATATCGTTGGACACCTGAACCGCGCCCTAAGGGAAGGAATAAAGGAGGGAGTGAAAGAAGAGAGGAACAAATAGGTCCGTAGTGGAGGGCTCCGGAATAACTTCGACCACCTGGGGATCTTTAACGTGCACTGACATCGCACAGCACACGGGCGCCTTAGCGTTTTTCCTCCATAAAAATGCAGCAGCCGCGGTCGGGCTCGAACCCGGGAACTCCGGATCAGTAGTCGAGCGCCCTAACCACTGAGCCACCGCGGCGGGGCTAACCTTTGACAGAACAATCACTTTCCTGTCTCATATAAACGCACTGAAAAAGAAAGCCTCTAGATCCCTTAACGTAGTACTCACAGTAATGTAACGAAATCGTTGGGGTGCCGGCAGGACACCTCTTTTATAAATTTATTGCTCCGTGGTGCGTTCTACCTCATACTATAGATGTATAGTCTACGGGTCCAGGAGACATTCGTACTTTAAACGACAGGTACCAATACATAATTTAGGTTTTCATCTTTCCTCTGGTGCTAGGGGATGTCGCCCATGAACAGAATTTACGTAGAACTCAACGAAACGTCTCTTACAGCCAGACGAATTATGCTCACATGCACATACATTTAAAAAAAATGGCCAGGCTTAGCTTGGTTAAGCCAAGAATGCGTTGCATATCTCGATGGAGTTCCGTGCTGCTCCGTTGACTCGATAGGCTAATGACTCGATCGCCTTTGAAACTGCTCGTGTAGCAGCGTTCGATCGCCTTTGAGTCGATATACTATCGGTTCGAGGACCCTCGAAATGCCCGTGTGACAGGGGTATAAGACTGTCCCGGCGAAGGAGCGCAGCTCTTTTATACATATGCCATGACGTCAATCATAGCGCTGCGCCCCTAGCGGGAGGAGCGGGAGTCAGGTGGTGGCTGCGGCGGCGCGCGACCGCGCCAGTTGGGGCCCAGGTTTTCCTCTGTGACGTCACGCGCCGGCGCAGCACCCCTAGCGGGAGGAGCGGGAGTCAGGTGGTGGCTGCGGCCGCGTGCAACCGCGCGTGTTGAGGCCCAGCTTTTCCTCCGTGACGTCACGCGCCGGAGCAGCGCCCCTAGCGGGAGGAGCGGGAGTCAGCTGGTGGCTGTGGCCGCGCGCGACCGCGCGAGTTGGGGCCCAGCTTTTCCTCCGGCTGTCGTGACGTCACGTCACGTGGTTTGGTGGCTGCCCGGCCGCGCCCAATGGCTGAACTGAGTGATTGCAATATGCAACGCATAAAATCCGTTTGCTGCACAAACACCTATGTTACCGTATAGTCAGGAACTTCCCATCTAGAACACTGTTTAACAACAAACCGCTAGCTATCAGACCCTCAAACGTAGCAACTTGCGAGAGACAAACGCACTTGACAACAGCCGACGTTTGTGTCGTGTCTCTCTCGTTTTCCCTGTCAAACTACGCGCTGTTCTGTCTGTAATGTGGGTAGCTCTTTCAAAGTAGTAAATTTTGTTATTTTGTTGTGTTTTCGGTATTCTGTTTTGATGGCGCTTCCATTATTTTACTTTCAGATCGGAAGTTTTTGCTGATCGCAAATCTGCTTGTTTTTGTTTGCTTTCCTGTGCACTGAGTAGCGCGTCAAGTCAAGCTAGCGCAGACATGCAAGGTCGGGCCAGATGACCATGGCCGATCTGTCTACATTGCTGTGTATGAAAAGTAGAGTACTTTTCGCTCTGCTAGCGAATCATTTTATTGTATTGAAGAATGGTGCTGCTTGAACGCGTGATATCCTATTTTGTGCGCTACATGTATAATAAATGAAACACTCGAAGAACACGCATTGTGCATGCTAATTTTAGTTATTGCTCCATTTTTTTTGTTGTTTTATTGTAAGAATTTTTTTCTCTGCTTGAACCAAAGAGGCACACAACCGCAGACATTACTCTAACGTTTGGAGCCGTTTTGGCGAAATCGATGAGCCAACGCCACGTTTTCTTCTTCCAACATTATGGCCGCCGAACTTGGGGCTCGCTCTTCATTCTTGCTTTTCATCTTGCACGCAGACAATTGTTTGACATCTTCGTGCTGTCGATTTCTTGCCTCTTTTCTCTTCTCAACTTTCTACGACGCATCCTTCAAGCATTCCGGAATACTTTCACTCGTTGCACACCTCCCCATCGCGTTGAAGTCCCATACAGTCGCGTTTTGGCCCGGCCGAGCGTCTTTATTGGAACAGCGCTACCCCCAGCATGTTAGAAGTTATTTTTGCTTTGTGGTTTTATGTACACTGACCTTCTCTAACCTGTTTTGCCCTTGCGCCCAGCTATGCACTCCGCAGCTCATCAGCCCCCCTAGAGATTTCTCAACCCTTGTTTCAGCTGCTCTTTTTCTTGCTAACAAGAAATTCTCCGAAAAATGTAACGAACCTGCCGCATAACTGCCTCCTCTACTCGACACTCGCTCAACACGTATCGTATCGCCGGTGGCAAGCAAGACGGCGCGAAGCCACACGACCGGCGCGTCGAGGACGCATGCACTATCAAGCTGATGCTGTTCGTGGTCTCTGCAAGCTAAGATCCCCATTTCATATGTTTTCAGAACTATGACGACATTAAGTAGCTTGGCCTGCAAGCTTTTATTTGTGAGTACCAGCGTACTTGAAATCTTGAAATGCATTCGGAAATGGATATGGTTATTAGAGTAATTGCTGCTTTGACTAAGCGCCGACCTTTATTTTTCTCCGGCAGAAAATAAAAAGTGACAGGGCACCCGGGCGACTTTTGCGTGCCAACTCTCATTGAGAAATGTCTACCTTGGCATTGTGCGCTAGGGATTGCACCTAGAATGGTGAGATATTTTTATGCGAAAGCATTAAATCGCTCTTTACCGAGTTTTTTTGTCAGAATAACATTCTCCGCAAGATTACGTCATACTTTAAAGGTAAATGTCCAAGTGTTTCTTGTGTCAGATAGTGTGTAATGAAATTTCGCCACGACAAAAATTTGGTTGATCTTAGGTAATTATTTAGTTAATTATACGCGAAAATTGCACTTCGACGTCATAGTAGCCATGGACGTCGACATAGCTTCTCCGCGCGATTGTCTCGTTCTCAAAAGACATATGTGCACAAGTTTTATTCTATTTGTGCGTGATGAGATCTTGCTGTGGAAGAAATTTGGTTCAGGACTTGTGATTTGTTATTTAATGAAACACGAGAATTGCACTTCGACGTCACAATACTCTGTGTTAATGTCCCGTGTTTTGTGTCAGGAATACTTCCTCCGCATGATTACGTCGTTCTGTTCAGATAACTGCAAAAGTTTCTGTTATGTAGTGCGTGCTGGGATCTTACACTTTCATTGTGTTAGATAGTGCGTGATGAGATCTCTATGTAGGAAACATTTGGATGATGAATTGCAATTAACTAATTACACTTCGACGACACAATAACCACGCACGTCGACATAGCACCTGGATGTCAATACAGCAACGAACATCGACATAGCACCTAGACGTGAAAATAAAATAAATAAAAAAGAACAAATATAGTAATAAAAACAAAAAAGATGCGTACTGCATCGAAGAAAAAGACCCATGTTATAGAAAGTTCCATGCTCTCGCACGCCTGCACCTAATCCGACATAAGTGACTAGAAAAATCATTAAAAAGTGAAATATCAAAAAATAAAAAATAAATAAGAAATAAATAAATAAAAATTAAATTTTTAAAAAAACAGAAGTATAAAGAGTTTAAAAATAATTAGATTGCGTGCTGGCGTCGTAAAACAACCCACCTTCTAGAAGGTTCAATGCTTGCACTTTCTTTCATTTAAGCAGACTTAAATGCCCTGATATATTTTCATTCTTCGTCTTTGGTGACATCGATTTATTGAACGGCAACTTTCCAATCAGTAAGGTGGAGTGTAGTGTGGAACGACTCATATTGCTTTCATGTAGACTTTCGGCGTCTATCGTTTGTGCAAGATGAATATCAGAAGCGCTTATTCTACTGCAGCAGGTCCGTGAGTGTATGAGTAATAGTTTTTGTGCCGTGTCTCTTTGTGTTGGCGACTTGCAGGCGTACCGGAAAATGCGGAATTCTGGTTTCCAGCTAATTTTACCCCATTTCTCTGAATTAATCAACCATGGACTATCAGAAAAAAGGTCTCGTGTGGTTTTCATGTAACAGTTCCGTCTCCCACACTACTCCCATTCCTCCGACTTGGCGCAATGTCTCGCCTAGTGTGGGCCACAAAATTCACTGTTTGATTTTAACCTTTGCATCTTTCCGGCGATGATAATACTTACACTGACGATCACATCGTACATCACATTGCCGCTTCGGTGTATAGAGAAGTCACCGTGCAATAGCTTGGCAAGGTAATTGTTTCAAGGCAGTGCAATGGTTTTCTTACAGAAGGTGCGTAATGAT
This sequence comes from Amblyomma americanum, assembly GCF_052857255.1. Classification (NCBI taxonomy): domain Eukaryota; kingdom Metazoa; phylum Arthropoda; class Arachnida; order Ixodida; family Ixodidae; genus Amblyomma; species Amblyomma americanum. The sequence continues at coordinate 137,529,796 of NC_135502.1, forward strand.
TGGTGCCGATATGACTTATCAGTTCAGTGGGTCCAGGCAAAGTGCATCTTGGGATGTACTGGCACCGAATAAGCAATAAATTTTCTTCTTTGAATCCTTTATTTCTGTCATTTTATCCATTTGCACTGCCTGCTTTGTATGCAGGCGCAGAACCTATGCAAGCTTCGGCTGCTGCAAAAAAAAAAAAACAGATCATCGTTGCTGCCCAGTCCACAGGCATCAATGGTCTGCTGGCAGTGTAGCATCAAAGATTGACCGTGGTGGCCAAAAACAACTTGTAGAATACAAAGCAACGCGTGGGAAATAAAACTACGAGGACCACCACCACATTGACTTTGGAACTGTCCTTGAAATTCATTACCCACCTCTAAAGGACGTTGGTAATTCATTAGAGATGAATTTTGAACCAGGGTCAATAAAATGAACATGGTCCTAGTGCTGGCGCAAACTCGCGGCCATTATGTATAGACCGGCTGAATATGGGTATTGTGTCGGTGCGAATGTTGGGCCAGTATTAATAGACTTTCAGGATATGTGGATAGTAGTGGCGCGAATGTCGGGCTATTCTGCGTAGAGTGGCTGCATATAGGCATATTGTTTACTGGCCGAACATAGGGCCAGCCCGGGCGTGA